>NC_060144.1:532555074-532858104 GCF_021461385.2 Schistocerca piceifrons | reverse complement strand
GGTACAGAACATCGGTAGGCACTATCATTCCTTCCATCCTGATTTATAAAAATTGAAAAACAGTAACCACTACCTACGTGAGACTACAGGTATATATCTCCCCCCCCCCCCCCAACCACCACCACCACCACCTACCGGCGCTCAGTGTAATAACAACGCCGTAGCGTATGAAGACGGAGTCCAATACCATATCTCTAATGTCAACGTCTTCTTCGCCACATAGCAGAAAATGCTTCTTCCTCAGCCTGGCCGTTTGACCGCCATGTCGTCCACTTTATATCTCTGGCTTATGTACACTCCGCAAAGTGCATTCTGTGGTTCAGAGCAACAAGTAACCGTGGAAATTTAACTGCTGTTCATTCAGCCTATGGTCAAAGTGTGATCGCACTCCGATCAGCAGTATTCATATTTTTTCTTTCAGGTCGTAAACCGCTACTACAAGAACCGAAATTATAGAATCTTTACGTAATAATTTGTTACGTGAAGAAACCTTAGCAGAATGTTTGCATTAACGTCTTCGTCAACTGATTGCCACCTTCAGGTGTGATCAGTCCAATAACAGCTTCGTCATTGTATACTGCACTGATGTCCAAAATTAAAACAACAAACCACTATTTCCACATTCTGTGTATAACTCACGATATAATTATATAATAGATGACCGTACGGACGTGTTCTGCACGGAAGATGGCATTTCGATCAACTGACATCAGGACAACTGTCAAATGGGGCAATGTTTTCCGGACAGTCCTACATCAAAAATCGCTGTGTACACAGTCACGGACGGCGCAGTATGGCACAGACTCTCTGCACTTACCACTCTCTCTGCGGTGGTGGGCCATAGGAAGAATGGAAGCAGGACTGATGTCGACCGGTGGCTTAATGTGAATCATTCTGTTGCATTTGGGATGTGACGACAGTTCACAGAAATAGAAACTGTATTCTGAAGACCAGGGCAGTGTTGACCAAATATGACATCAAAAAGAGAGGACCGTTACTTGGCTGTAAGATGACGAAGGTACCACCTTAGTACTGCACGGCAACTGCCATCTGACCTGGCAGCATCCTCCGCACGTGTTTTATCGAGGCAAACGATGTGCAGGAGGCTTCGGCAAGGTGACCTTTATTGTAGGAGACCTGCTGCATGTGTATTTCCGACGCGTCTTCACAGAAGAGCACGTCGTTAACACGCCACCTGGGCGGTCGAACAGAGCGCCAATATTCTTTTCACAGATAAGTACGGATTTGGTCTGGAGAGTGATTTTCGACGGATTCGTGGAAGCAGGGAACGCGGAACACACTTTTGGGACCCAGAGATAGTGGAAAGAGAACGATATTGAGGACGATCCTTAATCGTGTGATCAGGGATAAAGTTGACCACTCGAATACCTCTTCATGAAATTGTACGGGTGAATCGGCAAGGTTTAACAGCTGTCAGGCATCGTGACGAGACCTTGTGGCCTCAAGTCCGGTTGTTGCGAGGTGCTGTGGACCCAGAATTCCTTTTTGATGAACGATAATGCTCGACTTCATAGAGGACGAATGGTTGGTGTCTTCTTGGAAAAGGAAGATATTGCACGCATGGCGTGATCTGCCACATCTCCCAGTTTGAATCCCATATAGCATATCTAGGTTGGGCTAGGGAGACAGGTTACATCACGACAGCATCCACCAAACACTCTCCAAGACTTACTAGCAGCTTTGTAGGAAGAATGGGTGCTATTGCATCAACATGAGATGGATGAAACCATTCACAGCATGCCCCGTCATCGTCAGATCTGAAGTTTCAGACAGAGATAGTCACAACCTATACTGACACATTAACCAGTTGTCGGAGTGTGTGTGCAAATCCGTTAAGTTGAAAAAGACGGAGAACATTTTTGTCTACCATTATGAATGTTGCAGTTGTATTCTTTACATGGTTTGTGCTTTATTATCGCCCGTTTATACTGTTTTGTGGCAGAATAAACGAAAACTTGCAAAATTTCCGTTCGCTGCTTTAATTTTGACACCAGTGTATATAAGAATTCCACTTATGAACTTCGAATATAATGAAATAGGAAGTATATAAATGAATTACATTACAGATAGTCACATACTCTTTCCACTATATGACGACATGATGTAGGCCTATACTTCATTGACATATAGTATACGACTTCATGATGGTGAAAGTGAATAACTGGCGTCAAACGGTACTGCGGCGCGGGCATTTGGAAGTGTATCAAGACTGCATACGTGTGCCTGCAAACAAACAAACAATTGACTCTTCCTGATTTTTGTTACATTGACATCAGACATGTTTCTGTGGCTAACGTTTCGTCTCCTAAAGCTGGAGACATCAGCAGTGAAAGGCAGCCAGGGTGGCTGACTAGTGGGATAAGAATATCATGTAGAACAAAGCGAGAATTATATCAAAGTGTTAGAGGTAGTCACAATCAAGTTAAACTAGCCCATTACAAACAGTCCTGTAAGGTGCTTAAAATGTTATTAGGGAGGCAGAGAGTGTGTGGTATGCAAATAGAATAGCTAATTCACAGGATAAAGTTAAAACCATATGGTCAGTTGTGAAGGAAGTGTCTGGGCAGCAGCACAAGGTCGACGATATAACGTCAGTTCGTAGTAAAAATATTTCTGTTACCGATAAATCAGATATATGTACAGTATTTAACAATCATTTCCTGAGCATTGCTGGTGGATTAAATAAAAATTTAGTTTCCACAGGGAATCATATAACGTTTTTGGTAAATGCCTTTCCGAGATTGATGTCTGGAATACTCTGTGATACAGACAAGAGGCAGATCCAGTCAATAATTAAATCACTGAAGACTCAGGACTCTCATGGATATAATGAAGTGCCTTGCGGAACATTAAATTACTGTGCTGCACATGTTAGACCTGTATTTAGCCATATTTGTAATTTTTCCTTTAGGAATGGTCAGTTTCCTGAACGGTTACAGTACGCTGTAGTAAAGCCTTTTTATAAAACGGGAGAAAGGGATAATGTAGATAGTTTTAGACCTATTTCTATGCCTTCAGTGTTTGCTAAAGTTATTGAAATGGCTGTGGATGTAACGATAACAGATCATTTTCTATCACACTATTTGCTATCAAATCGACTGTTCGGCTTTAGAAGTCGTTTAACAATTGAAAATTCTATATTCTGTTTTCTCTGTGAGGTACTGGATGGGTTAAACAAGAGGTTTCGAGGCATTTTTCTGATTTAACTAAGGCGTTTGATTGTGTTGATCACAAAATATTGCTCCATAAGTTGGACCATTTCGGAATATGGGTAGTAGCTCACAATTGGTTCGTCTCTTACTTTGGCAACAGACAGCAAAAGGTCATTATTCACAGTGTTGAGAATGGCTGTGATGTGGGGTCTGAGTGAGGTACTGTCAAGTGGGGGGTGCCCCAGGGAACAGTTTTGGTGCCACTCGTGTTCGTTACTTATATAAATGATATGCCCTCTAGTATTAGAGGTAACTCTAAAATATTTCTGTTTACTGGTGACACTAGCTTGGTAGTAAAGGATGTTGTGTGTGGCTCGGTTTCAAATAGTGCAGTTTATGGCATAAGTTCATGGCCCATAGAAAATAAACTAATGCTAAATCACAATAAGACTCAGTTCTTACAGTTTCCAACAAACAATTTTAAAAAAACTTTAAGTTTTAATTTCACAGAATGGGCATATGATTAGTGAAACTGAACAGCTCAATTTTCTAGGTGTGCAGAGAGATAGTAAACTGTCGTGCAAAGCCCACGTTCAGGGTCTTTTTCAAAGACTTAACGCTGCCATTTTTACCATTCGAACGGTATCTGAAGTTGGTGATCGATTGACACAAAAGTTAGTCTAATTTGCTTATTTTGATTCGCTGATGTCGCATGGCAATATATTTTGCGGGAACTCATCCCATTCTAAAATGATATTTTTAGCTCAGAAATGGGCGGTGTTGGCAATAAATGGTGTAAGTTCACGAACCTCTTGTCGACCCCTGTTCACGAGTCTGGGTATTTTGACATTGGCCTCTCAATAAGTATATTACTTATTGACATTTCTTGTTAACAATATTAGATTATTCCCAAGAATAAGCAGGTTTCATTCAGTTAATACGCGGCAGAAATGAAACCTGCATTTGGATCGCATTTCCTTAACTCTTGTGCAGAAAGGTGTGTAGCATACTGCTGCGTCCATTTTCAGTAAGCCACCACAATAATTCAAAAATCTTAGCAGTAATCCACGCGCTTTCAAATCGAAATTGAAGAGTTTCCTCCTGGGTCGCTCCTACTTTTCTGTCGAGGAGTTCCTTGAAAAATGAAGCTGATTCTTGTTGTATTGTTGACTGCGATTACTTAAACTTACGGCTTGACTTTTTTCGGGTTCATAAACATTTTATTTCTATCTGTTATTACTTTAATGTTTTAATTTCATGTACTGACACGTTCCATAACCTTGGAGATTTGATCCTCAATTGGTCCTACGGAACTTGACGTGTAAATAAAATAAATAAATCATCAGAGACTACAAACTCAAAACAAGCTGAACCCTCCTAACCGATTGTATCCACGAAACGATGTGGTCTTGACGAAGTCAACCCGCCAAGATCGCCAAGTTGCGGTGACGTGTGATGTATCCATTTGAGTTGAGGGACACTGGTCCGGAAGCGAAAGACTGGGAAGGTATAAGCGAGAAAACCTCTGACACTGCAAGACATGTACCGGTACTGTTTTTGCTAAGACTGTAGATTAGTCAACTTTCAAAGGTGGTAGTATGGACCAAAACAAGAAGAAAGGTCTAGTAAACGTGGGGTCCAAAATGCGTACCATAAGAGGTATATATTGTGAAAAACATCTCTTCTACGGAGAAGTGTCTGTAGGTAGCTCTTAAGAGATACATCTTAGAGCCCATATTTACTCGACTTTGATGCCTTATTTTGGTCCATACTAGATCCTCCAAAAATATGGAAACCAACAAGCTTGTGTAGAAGAGACTTGTTTCATGAAGATGAACAAGTGCTCATAACTGTTTAAGTATGCATTTTAGACCCCTTGGTCACAAGACTATTTTCTTTGTTTTGGTCCATACTACCATCTCTAAAAGTTGCCTACATTCGAGTGTTCGCAACAACAGGACCGGTACATGTACCCCACTGTCAGAGGTATCAGAGCGATTTTAGCTTACAACTTTCAATCGGTCGTTACCTGGCCAGTGTCCGTAACCTGAAAGTGATACATTTACCCTCCTCCATCATCCCTGAAAGTTTTGAACATCATCATGGAACCACAATGTATAGCACTGAAGCTCACAACTTGTCTGATTCCAATCCTCCCTATTTCTTAAAATTTATTTTGTGCTTTTGAATTCCTAAGGCCTCTCTCAACATGCTATCATTGTCATGATTAAACCTTGATAGAACTATAATATTGGAGAAAAGAATTTGGTCGTTCCCTTGCGTAAGGGAATGATTAGCTACTGTCGATTTATCCCTGTTTCCAAAACAACATTTGGTCTTGTGTTCGGTGAGTTGCCTGTTGAAGCTTCTTTTAGTAGTTCATACGTACGCTTAATTAAACAGCTTTGTATTCAAGGTAACACATCTACGCGCTACGCTAGATGCTGTTTCTGCCGTCTGATGCGGTAGACGTGTTAACGCACAGAGGGTGACACGAACCAGGCAGTCTCCAGCATGGCGCCACATAGTTATGATCAGTCGTCACACAAATGGCGCCTACAACAAGAACCATTATGATTCCGCCACACGGCTTACAAATAGTCTGATCTTTCCGACGTCAGTTACGTCTTCCGCGCCAGGAAGCGCTGAAACCATGTACTGCGTCCTTCGCCTGTCAAATAGTTCCAGTTGAACATCCTTCACCAACTGCAGACTCAAGGGCTGCAACATTCACTCGGCCAGTCATCAACGAGTCATCAGCAATTTTCAAGAACCATCGTTACATTGCCGCAATCATCGCCGAATATTACAATGTTTAGGCCGGCCGCAGTGGACGTGCGGTTCTAGGCGCTTCAGTCCGGAACCGCGGGGCTGCTACGGTCGCAGGTTCGAATCCTGCCTCGGGCATGGATGTGTGTGATGTCCTTAGGTTAGTTAGGTTTAAGTAGTTCTACGTTCTAGGGGACTGATTACCGAAGATGTTAAGTCCCATATTGCTCAGAGCCATTTGAGCCATTACAATGTTTATCTGTTAATGGAGGCTGACTAAGATACTGTCTCCGACAGCAGTCAATACTGGACGAAAATTAGATTAATTATTGTTCACTGATTTATGTTAGACCAATGAAATGAAATGTCGTATGGTTAGGGCCTCCCGTCTGGTAGACCGATCGCTTGGTGTAAGTCTTTTGAGTTGACGCCACTTCGACTTGCATGTCGATGAGGATGAGATAATGATGATGATGATTTGAACAACACAACACCCAGTCCCTGAGTGGAGAAAATCTCCAACCCTGCCGGGAATCGAACCCGGGCTCCTTGGCATGGGATTCCGTCGCGCTGATCACTCAGCTACCGGGGCGGACATGTTAGACCAATGTACAGAAGGTTTACATCAGCTCCAGTCCTGTTATGAAATCAAAGATGATGATGATTATTATAGTACATATTATTTTAATAAATGATTTTTGATCGTTTCTCATGGTGTTTTCAACATTATTTGTGTTTGAGTCCAACACTGCCCTATGCAAGTACGCCATCTCCATACAGCAACTGAGTTTTGTAATAAGGGTTTCGCATGGTGCTATCCCCCTGTTGGGTGCCAAACTACGGGGACCGTTCAATAAGCAATGCGACACTTTTTTTTTCTTCTGAAAGCAGGTTGGTTATACTCAGGATTCCAATACATAATGTTATTCCCCACTCTTCTCGCTCCAGAAACCTATTTTTCAGCATAATCCCCTTTCAGTGCGACGGCCTTACGCCACCTTATTGGGAGGACCTGCACGCCCACGTGGTACCACTCCGCTGGTCGACGTCGGAGCCAACGTCTTGCTACATCGATGACCTTCCAGTCATCCACGTACTGCTTCCCGCGGAATGCATCCTTGATTGAGCCAAACCAATAGAAGATTCTGGCTGTAGGGTGGATGAGGAAGAACAGTCCAATGAAGTTTTCTGAGCTCATCTCGGATGTGCATGCTTGGTTGAGGTCTTGCGTTGCCATGGAGAAAATGGGCGAGGAGAAGTTTGCGTGTTTATAGTGTCGAACACGGTGAAGTCTCTTCCTGATTTTCCTAATGGTAGCACAGTACACTTCGAAGTTGATCGTTGCACCATGGGGGAGGACATCGAACAGTAGAACCTATTCAGAGTCGCATAAGACCTTCGCCGTGACTTCACTAGCTGAGGGTACGCGTTTGAACTTTTCTTCGGACGAGAGGGTGTGCTGCGCCACTCCACGAATTGCCGTTTCGTTTCCGGTTCTGAATGATGAGACCACATTTCATCACCTGTGACAATGTTCGATAAAAAAGTTTCGCGATTAGCCTTGTAACACGCAAGCAGTTCCGCACAGATTGTCCTTCGTTGCTCTTTATGGTCTTGTGTTAGGCTTTGAGTATCCTAACTGGTGTATGAGTGTGTCGGCACCACTAACAGAGGGTCCATCTATGCAGAGACGTGTTTGATTGTGATTCATCGACCACCTCGAATGAGTGTGTCCGCACGTCCCGATATAGCAGGAGTCACAGCTGTGTGCGACCGGCACGCAGAAGATCGGACAGGTTCGCGAGACCTTGTTGCGATGATGATGGACTCCTCGCCCAACGACCCACCGTGGTTTTGTTCACTGCCAGGACCCCACAGACATTATGCTAGCACCTAAGAATATCTGCAACAGTTTTCCGCCAAAAAAAAAAGAAAGAAACCTCAGTGACAGCTCTCTGCTTGGAACGCACCACCATTAAGGCCGCCATTTTGACGATTACTTATAACGCGCGATCTATCGGAAGTTCATAATACTATAGAGGGTGATGCAGGAATATCCTACGAAGTCTCACAACAAATTCCGTATATTTTTACCCGAAATTGACCGAGAAAACATGTGTTGCATATTGAACGTCCCCCGTAATTTGGTGAATACTGCACTATATAGCAAGTTTCCAAAAGGATGAACCGTCCGGTTTGTGGGTCCACTAAGTGATTTAGAGGGAACAGTGAATAAATTGGCACGCAAGGTGGAGACTGGCCACTCCACTCTGCTCGTACGCCACCTCGCGTCCATAACGCGATCCTCAGGCCCCTAGGCGCGTCTCCCTCGCAGAATCCCTGCCGACCACGACTGGTTCCTGCCTCCTCGCTCGCCAGCATACTGATGTGCGCGCATTTGTTTACAAGCGCACAAACGGCGCTTTTATTTAAATCCCTGCGCGGCCATACGTACCGCGCGCCAGGAGGGGGTTCCCCCGCCGTCCTACTGTGTGAGTTGTGGCCGGCCGAGCAACGCGTATATCTGCCCGCGGAGTGGCCTATCACGCAAGTCTAGGGCCGCCGCCACGAGCTTCTAATTGTAGCGTCACCGCTGTCCGCCGGCTGCGACCACAAGTTCCTCCGGAATGCGCTCTGCCTACAGGTCTGCGATGTATTGCTGACGCCTCGGCAGAGTCATGAATACGTAAAGACCTTTCACGTGGAGCCGCTCCGTTTTAAATTAATTAAATTCCAGATCCAGTTACACAAACACATTGAGGAACTGGAAACGCAACTACGTTCCCGTACGATGATACTCTTCTGTGAATGATCCTTAATGAGCTGCGAGTGGTTAACAGAACACCACTTGGCTCCGCGTTCGTATTTAATCCGCGAATAGGCGAACACAATTGCACATGGCTTGTACTCCATTTTACCGTCAACGCCTTCTCATAAGAGGAACAATTCAGAAAACACTCTCGGCAATATGCCAAAAACCCTTTCTTTTTTTTTCTTGATGCAATCTGCCTTCGTAGACGGAACTACGTGAACTCTCCGATGGTGCCGTTTCCGGCCCTGTTACAGGTGCCGCAGATACCGTAGCACTTCCGACCATCCTGTTTCGTACGGTGGTGTTTCCGACCACAAAAGCTGCAGTCTTTGGTGTAACTTGATAAACTGACAAATTAGTTACTGTATATCAAAGGGTTAATGACAACGGCCATGTCGCAGTGGATACAACGGTTCCCGAGCGATCACCGAAGTTAAGCGCTGTTGGGCGTGGCCGGCCGTTGGATGGGTGACCATTCAGCCGCCATGCGCTGTTGCCATTTTTCGGGGTGCACTCAGTCTCGTGATGGTCAATTGAGTTGCTGCTCGACCGAATAGTAGCGGCTTCGGTCAAGAATAGCATCTTACGACCGGGAGAGTGGTGTGCTGACCCCACGCCCCGACTATCCGCATCCTCCTCGGCGGATGACACGGCGGTCGGATGGACCCGGTAGGCCACTCGTGGCCTGAAGACGGAGTGCTTTTTATATCAAAGGGCTAATACTTTGTTTTAAAGTTTAAGGACTGATGTTCTACTTTTTCGAGGGCACTGCGCGAGCCTCTTATTATCAGAAATCGATTGTATTATACAATGCATACAGAGTGCCTCTCTCATTGCTAGAATTCTGGCTATATGTCTGTTCCCCTCAGGGGAAGCTTGTACGTCATTCCGGTTTCCTTAGAGCGATGAAGGTAGGCTTTAAATCGATTTATGGATTCATCAATGGGGCAAATATTTTTAACGAGTCAAGGAGTTAGACCCTCAAGCTGTGAATCTATTTACAGGTAAAGCATCTCTCGTATCTTTGTGAAATATCTTCAGAAATCACAGCAGCAGATGTAAGAGTAGCACCAGACTATGACCGTATCACGCAGCCTTTATTTAGTAGAGATGACCCCTTGGGCTTCTGACAACATCTGACTCCCTGGTTAGGTAAAAATTTTAAAATTGACACTGATCCTTGTTTAGAAAGTTCAAAGTTTTTTTATATCTGATAATGGCAGATGACGAAACGTCGTGATAAATAAACACATTTTATTTAGCGAGCTAGTCGCTTTTATTCAAAAAATATCCATGATGATTGCGGATTGTGACCGGAAATTTGTCCCCTTTATTATTAACCATTAGCTGTATTTATACGCCTCAATTTATTGACGATCGATTTCAGTGTTACATTACGTCACCTTCAAGCACCTTAGGTGATCTTTAGATATCGAGTAACCATCATTATACATCTCACCGAAGGTACAAAAAATCGATGTCTTCTATGGCGAACCTTCTTTCCTGCATCAAGAAAAAAGGTAAAAATAAATAAAAATAAAACATATAAACATGTCAATGTACAAGGGGACTTCCAAAAGCATATTGCACTTGTCGTCCGACGCTAAGACCATTGTGAAACAAAAGTGGCGGATTGTCAGAAGACAGTTCCGGGTTTCCTGGAGACACTATCGTGCAGCGGTACAAGTGAAAGTGCATCACAGTGTGGAAGTGAAATGACGCTGCAATTAGAAATGTACTCCGAAGTTGAAGAACGTGGGACACTACGATTCCTGTGCGGAAAAACTACTAAATTAAAATTCTGGCAGTATATGGACCGAATGCAATGTCGCATCCAGACGTGGTGAAACAGTACCATCAGTTTGTTCAAGTCGGCACAGACGGCGGAAAGGGAGGTTACCGATATGCACCACAGACCACAATGCCCAGACAATCAAGAAACTGATTTGCAGTAATCGCAAATTTTCTAGCGATGAGGACGTTCAAGCAGCTGTACTCCAATCGCTCTGTAACCAAACAGCGGAAACGAACGACAGTTGATGGCAGAGTCTCAGGGAATAAGTTGGAAAGAAGTGAAATGCGCCACAGTCATTTCAAAGTTGTGTGTCGAATAGAAAAAAAAGATACTTGGCCTTCCATGATAATGTGTAATTTACTTTTTCAGGGTCCCTCATACTATGTGCATAGTCTGTTCTAAGCATGGAAACAGAGTGAAAGGAAATTCTTAAAACTAAAGTGGTCGACATATCCACGAGTAAAATATTTTTGGTCGGAAGGCTGTTACCATCACAGGTCGTGGAGTCCACGGTCGGAAAGACCACGACACCATAGACTGCCGACCATCTGGGTAAACATCTAAAGCCCAATTTTGCCTGTTGTTGTTGTTATGGTCTTCAGTCCTAAGACTGGTTTGTTGCAGCTCTCCATGCTACCCTATCCTGTGCAAGTTTCTTCATCTCCCAGTACCTACTGCAACCTACATCCTTCTGAATCTGCTTAGTGTATTCATCTCTTGGTCTCCCTCTACGATTTTTACCCTCCACGCTGCCCTGAAATGCTAAATTTGTGATCCCTTGATGCCTCAGAACATGTCCTACCACCCGGTCTCTTCTTCTCTTCAAGTTGTGCCACAAACTCCTCTCCCCCCCCAATTCTATTCAATACCTCCTCATTAGTTATGTGATCTACCGATCTAATCTTCAGCATTCTTCTGTAGCACCACATTTCGAAAGCTTCTGTTCTCTTCCTGTCCAAACTATTTATCGTCCATGTTTCACTTCCATACATGGCTACACTCCATACTTTCAGAAACAACTTCCTGACACTTAAATCTATACTCGATGTTAACAGATTTCTCTTCTTCAGAAACGCTTTCCTTGCCATTGCCAGTCTACATTTTATATCTTCTCCACTTCGACCATCATCAGTTATTTTGCTCCCCAAATAGCAAAACTTCTTTACTACTTTAAGTGTCTCATTTCCTAATCTAATTCCCTCAGCATCACCCAACTTAATTCGACTACATTCCATTATCCTCGTTTTGCTTTTGTTGATGTTCATCTTATATCCTCCTTTCAAGACACTGTCAATTCCGTTCAACTGCTCTTCCAAGTCCTTTGCTGTCTCTGACAGAATTACAATGTCATCGGCGAACCTCAAAGTTTTTATTTCTTCTCCATGGATTTTAATACCTACTCCGAATTTTTCTTTTGTTTCCTTTACTGCTTGCTCAATATACAGATTGAATAACATTGGGGAGAGGCTACAACCCTTTCTCACTCCGTCCCCAACCACTGCTTCCCTTTCATGCCCCTCGACTCTTATAACTGCCATCTGGTTTGTGTACAAATTGTAAATAGCTTTTCGCTCCCTGTATTTTACCCCTGCCACCTTCAGAATTTGTATGAGAGTATTCCAGTCAGCATTGTCAAAAGCTTTCTCTAAGTCTGCTAATGCTAGAAACGTAGGTTTGCCTTTCCTTAATCTATTTTCTAAGACAAGTCGTAGAGTCAGTATTGCCTCACGTGTTCCAACATTTCTACGGAATCCATACCGATCTTCCCCGAGGTCGGCTTCTATGAGTTTTCCAATTCGTCTGTAAAGAATTCGTGTTAGTATTTTGCAGCCGTGGCTTATTAAACTGATAGTTCGGTAATTTTCCCTTCTGTCAACACCTGCTTTCTTTGGGATTGGAATTATTATATTCTTCTTGAAGTCTGAGGGTACTTCGCCTGTCTCATAAATCTTGCTCACCAGATGGTAGAGTTTTGTCAGGACTGGCTCTCCCAAGGCCGTCAGTAGTTCTAATGGAATGTTGTCTACTACCGGGGCCTTGTTTCGGCTCAGGTCTTTCAGTCCTCTTCATCTACATTCTCTTCCATTTCTATAATATTGTCCTCAAGTACATCGACCTTGTATAGACCCTCTATATACTCCTTCCACCTTTCTGCTTTCCCTTCTTTGGTTAGAACTGGGTTTCCATCTGAGCTCTTGATATTCATACAAGTGGCTCTCTTTTCTCCAAAGGTCTCTTTAATTTTCCTGTAGGCAGTATCTGTCTTACCCCTAGTGAGATAAGCATCCACATCCTTACATTTGTCCTCTAGCCATCCCTGCTTAGCCATTTTGCACTTCCTGTCGATCTCAATTTTGAGACGTTTGTATTCCTTTTTGCCTGCTTCACTTACTGCATTTTTGTATTTTCCCCTTTCATCATTCAAATTCAGTATCTCTTCTGTTACCCAAGGATTTCTACTAGCCCTCGTCTTTTTACCTACGTGATCCTCTGCTGCCTTCACTACTTCATCCCTCAGAGCTACCCATTCTTCTTCTACTGTACTTCTTTCCCCCACTACTGTCAATTGTTCCCTTATGCTCTCCCTGAAACTCTGTACAACCTCAGGTT
Source organism: Schistocerca piceifrons (assembly GCF_021461385.2). Lineage (NCBI taxonomy): Eukaryota > Metazoa > Arthropoda > Insecta > Orthoptera > Acrididae > Schistocerca > Schistocerca piceifrons. The sequence goes on along the minus strand of NC_060144.1, from coordinate 532,844,945 downwards.
CTTTCAGTTTATCCAGGTCCCATCTCCTTAAATTCCCACCTTTTTGCAGTTTCTTCAATTTTAATCTGCAGTTCATAACCAATAGATTGTCGTCAGAGTCCACATCTGCCCCTGGAAATGTCTTACAATTTAAAACCTGGTTCCTAAATCTCTGTCTTACCATTATATAATCTATCTGATACCTTTTACTATCTCCGGGATTCTTCCATGTATACAACCTTCTTTTATGGTTCTTGAACCAAGTGTTAGCTATGATTGAGTTATACTCTGTGCAAAATTCTACCAGACGGCTTCCTCTTTCATTTCTTACCCCCAATCCATATTCACCTACTATGTTTCCTTCTCTCCCTTTTCCTACACTCGAATTCCAGTCACCCATGACTATTAAATTTTCGTCACCCTTCACTATCTGAATAATTTCTTTTATCTCATCATACATTTCATCAATTTCTTCATCATCTGCAGAGCTAGTTGGCATATAAACTTGTACTACTGTAGTAGGCGTGGGCTTCGTGTCTATCTTGGCCACTATAATACTTTCACTATGCTGTTTGTAGTAGGTTACCCGCACGCCTATTTTTTTATTCATTATTAAACCTACCCCTGCATTACCTCTATTTGATTTTTTATTTATAACCCTGTATTCACCTGACCAAAAGTCTTGTTCCTTCTGCCACCGAATTTCACTAATTCCCACTATATCTAACTTTAACCTATCCATTTCCCTTTTTAAATTTTCTAACCTACCTGCTCGATTAAGGGATCTGACATTCCACGCTCCGATCCGTAGAACGCCAGTTTTCTTTCTCCTGATAACAAGGTCCTCCTGAGTAGTCCCCGCCCGGAGATCCGAATGGGGGACTATTTTACCTCAGGAATATTTTACCCAAGAGAATGCCATCATCATTTAACCATACAGTAAAGCTGCATGCCCTCGGGAAAAATTACGGCTGTAGTTTCCCCTTGCTTTCAGCCGTTCGCATTACCAGCACAGCAAGGTCGTTTTGGTTAGTGTTACAAGGCCAGATCAGTCAATCACCCAGACTGTTGCCCCTGCAACCACTGAAAAGGCTGCTGCCCCTCTTCAGAAACCACACGTTTGTCTGGCCCCTCAACAGATACCCCTCCGTTGTGGTTGCACCTACGGTACGGCCATCTGTTTCACTGTGGCTAGCAAGCCTCCCCACCAACGGCAAGGTCCATGGTTCATGGGGAGGGGGGGGGGGGGCAATTTTGCCTGTGTTTGTCAAATCATCTTGGCACGACGTTGCGGCAGATACAGTAGTGACTCGTGCAGAACTAACAAGTCAAAAGTGTGGTTTATGCCTCCAATGGGTCCAGATTTTTGTACGCTGGTTTCAAGTGCCATCTTCTGCTCGTCGGAATGCTCCGCTTCTCCATATAGGCCGTAATAGTTGTGTGGAATCTAATGCTTTTCTTTGTTCTTGTTGGGGATATTCCTGTGTTTCTGATTCTTCAATTTCTCCCGGCGTACTTCATGACGAAAGAGTTCACGTGTGAACAGCCGGGTGTTTGTGACCAACGGGCACAAGATTCCGGCAAGCGACCACGCTGCCATCGTCAGGTGCGCTGGCCCTTTCAAGTGGGCGGAAAATGGGGCGTTGCATTTAAACCGTTCTGTGGCACTTTATCGGAAAATTTAGGTCGAATTCTTCAAAAACATCGAGTGAAGACTGTCTTTCACCCACCAATTAAGACACAGGCACTGTTTGATAATGTCAAGGACGATCTCGGACTACGGAAAACGGGAGTCTACCAGATCTCCTGTATATGTGACATGACTTACATCGGTCAAACGGTGCATATTATCGAAGGTCGTTGCCAAGAACATCGACGGCACACCAGACTGCAGCAGCGAAACAAGTCGGCTGTTGCTGAACATCGCCTCTCAGAATTAAACAGAATGAATTACGACCAGACTAAGGTTCTGACACAGGCGTCCAAATACTGGGACTGTGTCATTACAGTATCAATCGATATTCGAGTACGAGAACCGCTGATCAGTAGAGAAGGCGGCTACATGGTTATAACCTTAGTAAGGTACGGGGACCCGTTTTGAATATGATTGAAAGGAGAAAGAACACATCCCACGACGAACTGACTTCGAGAACAGGCAGAGGTTCTAAGAAGACGCCGCCAGCACGCGCCCCTGGGCGCGAACCGCCAAAGGAACGGATACTGGGCGCTCCGCACCTGGGCGAGGACCGCGTTCAGAACACCTGGAGGGGAGGGGGAGGGGGGGGGGAGGTAGATAAAACACCGACGCCGGCGCCTCGGCGGTCAGTTTGTTAGCGCACCTGATGATGGCAACGTGGTCGTTTGGCGAAATACTGTGCCCGTTGGTCACTAACACACGGCTGTTCACACGTGAACTCTTTCGTCGGTCCCGTGTTTGCAAGTCGCTGAAACAAACTGCTGTACCATCACTTTGTCTTGTAAGAAAACTTCATGCATATGCTCATCGAACTCCAATGGCAGCCTCTGAAAGAGAGGCGTTGGGCATCAAGGTGTAGGTTTTTTTTGCGAATAGTTTTCAGTTCCGTAGACCATTTTCCCGACATCTCGTAAATATGCCCCTTGGTCCTTCTATAAAGTCGCCGCTGTGGCGGAGCAGTTCTAGGCTCTTCAGTCCGGAAACGCGCTGCTGCTACGGTCGTAGGTTCGAATCCTGCCTCGGGCATGGATGTGTATGATGCTCTTAGGTTAGTTAGATTTGAGTAGTTCTAATGACATGACCTCAGATGTTAAGTCCAATAGTGCTTAGAGCCATTTGAACCTTGTATAAATTTTGTTTCAAATTTCTTCGTTTCACATCCTCCTCAACCTGATTTTTCATTCTGTACGTGCTCTTCCTGTTTTTCTTTTGTGTGTGGTTTCCAACGGACTGCTATTTCGGCCGTTTTTCATCGCATAATCTCGTAGCAGTGTAGTTTACTCTTTTAAATTTTGTTAGTGAACTGTACTACATGGTGATGTCCTACGTATATCTCGCGAAATGGCCATGAGGTAAAATTAGGGGATTCGAGATCACACTGATTCGTAGCAATAGTTGTTCTGCCCACGCACCATTCGTTATTGTAACAGGTTCAAATGGCTCTAAGCACTATGGGACTTATATTGGAACAGGCACGTAGGAAAGTGACAGTAGTACACCTCTCCACAGACCATAAGGTGGCTTCAGCAATATATAACACACAGAAGATGAACCACAACTCCACGGACAAACTTCCAGGAGTAGTTAAAATATTTTGGCACAAGGGACGCACGGCTACCACATTACCTGACTTTAGCATCTGAGGGTTGATGCATTACTCTGTGTTCTGTCTCATACGTTTCGGTTATTGCGTATTGCGTCCGCCCCTGGTAGCTGAGTGGTCAGCGCGACAGAATGTCAATCCTCAGGGCCTTGGTTCGATTCCCGGCTGGGTCGGAGATTTTCTCCACTGAAGGACTGAGTGTTGCGTTGTCCTAATCATCATCATTTCATCCCCATCGACGCGCAAATCGAAAGACTAGCACCCGACGAACGGTCTACCCGACGAGAGGCCGTAGTCACACGACATTTACATTGCGTATTCCAGGCTTCTCCACTGTTGTGAAGGTATTTTCACGGGAACAGAAGTGGCGGAGGTAACAAACCGAATAAATCGTAATCACATAATCACTCTGTAACGAGCTTCCGGAGACCGTCTACAGATGTAGATACGGGCGGACCGTTTTTTTAGATACCTAGTATATATATATTTTTAGTGACTAGTCGGTGAAAACATATACCCAACCTGCATGGAACAGATCAAGTAATAAAAGCATGGTTCGACACTCACATAATTCTCTCGCAGAGACGGCCGAACTTCCCTCTGTAGTCCAATTGTTGATGATTCAGACCCACCGCTGTGTCTGAATGATCGCAGTGCTCTGAACTATCGTTTGAAGCGCCACGAGTCGCTCAGCGGCAGGGACGCTTCTTCCGCGTCGGCAGGATTCCTGCATCCAATATCCGCTAATTTTGGAACTGCGTCCACAACTGTCAGAATTATTCCGGGAACGGCCAAGTTGGGGCCATCCCCGGCCCCCGAGGCGCAGAAGTTTAGCAGTCGGGACAGCAGCCAACGCGAGGAGAGACGAGGCGAGGGAGTCTGACGGGTAGACAAACGGGGGGCCGGAGGCGGCGCCGGCCGGCAGTGATACTTGGCCGCCGAGGGCGGGGGACAGGGACCGGCCCGTCTGACAAAACGACCGCGGCGCGTCCCGGCGCGTGCCAACAATTATGTGGAAATTTAATCATGTGCATACTGGCTGGCTTTCCGCGCGACTGATCACACGCGCCGCCGCGCAGCGCCCGTTGTCCTGGGTTATTGCGCGAGCACTCCCACTCGCTCTCTCTCTCTCTCTCTCTCTCTCTCTCTCTCTCTCACACACACACACACACACACACACACACACACACACACACACACATTCCCCTATGTTACGCCCATCCGCCTCTGCGCCCCTACCAGACTCGGGCATTCCTGCTGCACTGCTCGGGTTTAACGATAAAAAAAATAATATCGTTCTTCAAAACCTCGTTTTACACGTAATGGCAGCAATATACGAGATTTTCTTTTGAGGAGCCGTATACTCAACGGCTACAGAAAGTAGCGCGACCACAGTACAGTGTTAAATGTTTTGAGCATATACACTGAAGCGCCAAAGAAACTGATATAGGCATGCGTATTCAAATACACAGATATGTATACAGGCAAAATCGACGTTGCGATCTGCAACGCCTATGTGAAACAAGTGTCTGGTGAAGTTGTTAGATCGGTTACTGCGCTTGCAATGCCAGGTTATCAAGATTTAAGTGAGTTTGAACGTGGTGCGATAGTCGGTGCACAGGCCATGGGACACAGCATCTACGAGGTAGCGATGAAGTGGGTATTTTCCCGTACGAATATTTCACATGTGTACCGTGAATATCAGGAATCCGGTAAAACAGCAAATCTCCGACAATCCATGGACCCTGCATGTCGGTAGGGGACTGTTCAAGCTGGTGGAGGCTCTATAATTAATGGTATTGGGCATGTACATTTGGAGTTTATGGGATGCCTGATAAGTCTAGATACGACTCCGACAGGTAACATGTACGTAAGCATCCCGTCTGATCACCTGCATCCACTCATGTCCATTGTGCTTTCCGACGAACTTGAACAATTCCAGCAGGACAATGCGACACCCATAATTGCTACAGAGTGGTTCCAGGAACGCCCTTCTGAGTTTGCACACTTCCGCTTGCCACCAAACTCCCCAGACATGAACATCATTGAGCATATATGGGATGCACTGCAACGTGGTGTTCAGAAGAGATCTCCACCCCCTCGTACGCTTACGGATTTATGGAACAGCCCAGGAGCATTCATGGTTTCAGTTCCCTCCAGCACTACTTCAGACACTAGTCGAGTCCATGCCACGTCATGTTGCGGCACTTCTGGGTGCTCGTGGGGGCCCTACACAATATTAGCCAGGTGTACCAGTTTCTTTTGCTCTTCAGTGTACGTATGTTGCATGGGGGCTAAATTAAATATTAATGAATGCAAATTCTTTAAATTTTTAGTAGCTGTATGTCCGATTACGCAGTCTCGTAAACGGTTGGCCCTAGTTCTAGTACGCAATCTGACTGCATAGAATAACAACAAAAAATGAAAGAAAATTTTCGTTAACACAATTAATTAATTAAGTCCCCAGCAACTATAAAACCTACGAAACCAAAACACAAGTGTAATTGTTCTGTGTGTGGGAGTGTGATTCAACGTACACATCTGGCACGGTTCTTCTTCAACAAGACAAGAAATTTTAGATACCATTCATACTGAAGTAATTAAAAAAAATAGAAATACTATAATTGCGCAAGAAAACCAGAATTACACTCTAATACAAGAACACGAGCCAGATGCTTTGTTGACTGAACCTGTAATGACGCATTATTTAAGACACTGAAATAATGAAAAAAAGGGATTTTTTTTTTTTACCTTCATATATATTGACGAAAAGCACTCTGATCATTACAATATCTCCATTCGAACAACATCTGCTGTCTAGCCCATCAAACAACTGCATAAAACATGGAACAAGCACTCTCCACTACGACTTCTCGACAAGAACTTTTCAATACGACATCTCTGCAAGCACTCTACTACGAGTTCTCGACAAGCACTTTTCACTACGACATCTCAGCAAGCACTCTACAACGAGTTCTCGACAAGCACTGCCAGTGGAGGCGGCGGAATAAAACTCTTTGGCGCAATCTCTGGCGCTGTGGCTCAGTGTAGCCACCTTTCAATGTATATGAGAGAGAGGAGAGCTCAGGTTCGAAACGAAATCAGGCTATCTTTATTAATTCAGACGAAGGCCAGTGTAGCATGTTGAATTTCTTTATCACCCTTGTCTAAGCGAGTTAGTGCTATGTTTCCAATGATCTTCCTCCTTTAGAGGAAAAGAAGCTAAAATGGCAGACTACTTTGAGTTGCGAAATTGTGTAGTACACGGTGCATAGCATTTGTTGTAAACCTGTACCTAAAATTTTTCAACATCATATTAGTGTAATTTTAAAATGTTCTTCTCAGAAGGATACTGAAGGAAAAGGGGTTTCAGGACAGATCACCCCGTAAAAAGACCGGCGCCCTTTGGACAAAGGACAGAAAGGAGAAACGTAGCCAGAGAATGTGGGATCACTGTGCAAATCCCCCACCAGGCTGAAAAGTTGAATTTCGTGGTCCCCAGCTGGCCCATTCGACAGAAGAAGAAGAAAAAGAAGAAGAAGAAGCACAAGCTCATAATAAAACATCATGTAGTCTCTACCGGCTAGTCAGCAACAAAGTATTGGTACCATATCCTTGTGTCAACCGAGCGATTTGGCGTAGTAATTAACACACTCGGCTCGCATCCGGGAAGACTTCCAATTCGCCAACACCCTCAGTGCCAACTACGGACCTTAGTTGGGCGTTCTGCGCTGAGGCCACAGATCCACCCATGTCTGCACACCGGCGAGGTCGGAAACCCTCTGGACTGTTTGAAGCGTGGCCGAGCCCGAAGATGACGTCATAGAGCGCCACACCCTTGCACCATTACAGAGGAAGGGCGTAGGCACCTTTGAGCGAAATTTCGCACTTCTGCGGCGCAACTAAAGAAAATGATGTGGTCTGAAAATAGGGACACTTTAATTCTGTTGTGCCATGTAGCTTCACCAGTAAAATAGGAATCAGACACGTAGTACACCACCAGCAAATACTGTGCTGCAAGTAAGAGTGCATTCATTCCAGACTACTGAAGAATCTTCAAAAAAATTAAGGCCAAACGTGTTTGCCCACACGTGAACTGCACTTATTCAGTTGTACGTACACATTCTTTCCATTCTGGCTGTACTGAGAAAATAATGTGATGGCATCCTGTTGCCCCCCCCCCCCCCCACCTGAGTTCTATAGCCATCTGTGTGTTATTAATTTTTTATAACTAGCTGTTACTTTCTCTCTCCTCACTATCCAACCAGGTTTGGCACCAACAATGGCGGCAAACTGAAATGAAATTAAGTCAATGTTTTGAAAGACACCAGCGAACAAAGAAAATTTGTTGAAACTTCCCAAAAGGTAAAACAATGACTTTAGAACTTCATTTCGACACAATAAGTTTTTAACACATATTTTGTCCATGTATGAAAGCGATACATCGACGATAAGCGTGCCAGGCAAGAAGGGAGTAGAAGCTTTTAAAATGTGGCACTACAGGAGAATGCTGAGGATTAGATGGGTTCATGGGTATATCGAGTAGCTAATGAACAGTACTGGACGAATTCGGCGAGAAAAGAAATTTAGGGGACAACTCGACGAAAAGAAGTGGTAAAGTGATCGGTTGATGAACAAATCTTCAGACATCAAGGAATCGTAAATTTGGAAGTGGAGGGTGGTGTTTGTGTGGGGGGGTATTGGAGATTATAGAGGAAGACCACAGTGAGCAGGTTCAAATGGAGGTAGGATGCAGAACTTATGTGGAGATGAAAAGTTTAAAAAATGTTCAAATGTGTGTGAATTCCCAAAGGACCAAACTGCAGAGGTCATTTGTCCCTAGACTTACACAGTACTTTAACTGACTTATGCTACGAACAACACACATCCATGCTCGCGGGAGGACTCGAACCTCCGGCGGGAGTGGTCACGGAATCCGTGACATGGGGCCTCAAACCACGCGGCCACTCCGCGAGGCTTAAAAGCCTAGGGCAGAATGAACTAGCGCAGAGAGCTGCATCAAAGCAGTCCTCGGAATGAAAATCACAACACCAACAACACTCTAAAACAATGTTTTGACAGAGAAAACCATCGGGTGAGGAAGGGGGGGGGGGGGCGCAAGAAGAAAAACATTGAAAGACCTGTTGTGTCAAAGTTACAAGGAAATAAAATCAGAACAAAATAGACAATACGAGTTCCAGGGAACAAGGCATGCTGTTTGTAACAAGAAGAGGGAAATAAGTAGACGAAGACGACAGATCCACTGATGAGGCAAAACGTTACGACCACCTGCGTTATAGCATGTTGCTGATCCTATGGAAAACAAAGAGCGTTGATTATGCTTGGCATGGATTCTACAAATCCTTCCTTCATATGTTACTATAGGCATGTGAAACCAGATGTCTGCGGACGGATCACGCAATATTTCCGTAAATTACGGGCTAGCAACATATGGGCGTTTGATCGAGTTCAGATCAAGCGAATCTTGTGTCCAAGACATCAACGTGAGTTGTCTGCCGCGCTACTGAAACCACTGTAGCACCGATTCTGGACTTGTGACACAGACAGTTGTCCTGCTGGAAGTTGCCATCGCCGTTGATGAAGACATCAAGCATTAAAGGATGCAGGTGGTATGTAATATTGTCTACGTTGTCAGTATCTGTCACGGTGTTTTCGATTACTAGCACAGGTCCCAAGGGAACTGGGCGACTGTCCCCAATAGAGTAGCACTGCCCCCTCCTGCCTGCGAACTCTTCGCCAAGGTCGCTTATGACACAGAGATTTCCCCAACTGGAGCCGGTACCGTCGCTAGAGTCTCTCTTCATTCGTCTCTGCTCCTCTTACATACAAGGGGCGGTCAGAAAGTTACTGTTCGACGGTCGCACAGTCCACAATCGGTACGCTAATCACACAAATTCGCTGTGAACACAGAAGAAATCATCCCACCGACTCATCAGGTCGACGATACATGTTTAATAAGACAGCGTATCCTGCTGCGTCAAGAAGACCGTTCCTTCCTGTTTCGTGTCGTCGGTAGACTGTAATCGTCGACCCTGCAATGCCTTTTTTAAGTAATCTATCGCGTGATAATCGCATGGGGAGAGGTCACGACTGTAGGGCGGGTGCTCGTGTGTCTCCCACTTGAGTTCGCGTAACTTCTGTGTTGCATTCGCTGTACTGGTTCGTGCCTTATTAAGAGCACCGTTCATAACGGTGGTTTTCGACAGACATGCCGCCCATACACATTCTTCATTATCCGATGAACGTCTGCTGGTGTTTGCCCTTCAGCAGCCAATAAAAGAGTAACAGCACGTTGGTCCTGTCGGGATGCATTTGGTAACAACGTACCCCTAGTTCACGTTTTCGTATTTACCACATGCCTGTTGGAGAGACAATAATGCCACACTCATCCCTTGCCTACGTGTCGGTCCATATACACCCGCACTGGATTCGCGTTACGTTGCATATACACTGCATCAATGCCTTCTCGCATCACGTGGTCGCAAACGCTACCTGGCAGCTTTAATATCATGATGGACGGCAATCATGTTGTTATGACTCACCATTATGAGCTGGTGTAAGCTGTCGCCAGCAAACGGGTGGGCAAAGAGGTTTCAAGAAGATCGATAATAGGCGCTGAATCGCGCATGCCTATCAGGAGGGAGGCCAAAGACAGACGCACAAGCAACGACCCACCAACACCCTCTCGACAGCCAGCATATCGATCGCCGCAGTGGAACGGAGTACACAGTCAGTCACTATTCTAGTTGGCGTCTGTCAGTTCACATCACCGACTACGAGAGTGTAGTGTTTATAGCGGGTCGTATACTTCACCAGCAGTGAGGTTAAAGTGGACCATTACGGAAGAGCTTTACTACAACACATGGGCTAGTTTAAATAAAAGTAGCTTTCTGTTGCGGTAAATAAGGAACCCTGTTAATACAGGTGTGCAGTTTGTGTTGTACACTACTGGACATTAAAATTGCTACACCAAGAAGAAATGCAGATGATAAACGGGTATTCATTGAACAAATATATTATACTAGAACTGACATTTGATTACATTTTCACGCAATTTGGGTGCATAGATCCTGAGAAATCAGTACCCAGAACAACCACCTCAGGTCGTAATAACGGCCTTGATACGCCTGGGCATTGAGTCAAACAGAGCTTGGATGGTGTGTACAGGTACAGCTGCCCATGCAGCTTCAACACGATATCACAGTTCATCAAGAGTAGTGACTGGCGTATTGTGACAAGCCAGTTGCTCGGCCACCATTGACCAGACGTTTTCAGTTGGTGAGAGATCTAGAGAATGTGCTGGCCAGGGCAGCAGTCGAACATTTTCTGTGTCCAGAAAGGCCGGTGCAGGGCCTGCAGCATGCAGTCGTGCATTATCCTACTGAAATGTAGGGTTTCGCACGGATCGAATGAAGGGTAGAGCCACAGGTGGTAACACATCTGAAATGTAACGTCCACTGTTCAAAGTGCCGTCAATGCGAACAAGAGGTGACCGAGACGTGTAACGAATGGCACCCCATACCATCACGCCGGGTGATATGCCAGTATGGCGATGACGAATGCACGCTTCCAATGTGCGTTCACCGCGATGTCGCCAAACATGGATGCGACCATCATGATGCTGTAAACATAACCTGGATTCATCCGAAAAAATGACGTTTTGCCATTCGTGCATCCAGGTTCGTCGCTGAGTACATCATCGCAGGCACTCCTGTCTGTGAAACAGCGTCAAGGGTAACCGGAGCCATGGTCTCCGAGCTGATAGTCCATGCTGCTGCAAACGTCGTCGAACTGTTCGTGCAGATGGTTGTTGTCTCGCAAAAGTCCCCATGTGTTGACTCTGGGATCTAGACGTGGCTGCACAATCTGTTCGAGCCCATGCGGATAAGATGCCTGTCATCTCGACTGCTAGTGATACGAGGCCGTTGGGATCCAGCACGGCGTTCCGTATTACCCTCCTGAACCCACCGATTCCATATTCTGCTAACAGTTATTGGATCTCGACCAACGCGAGCAGAAATGTCGTGATACGATAAACCTCAATCGCGATAGGCTACAATCCGACCTTTGTCAAAGTCGGAAACGTGATGGTACGCATTTCTCCTCCTTACACGAGGCATCACAACAACGTTTCACCAGGCAACGCCGGTCAACTGCTGTATGTGTATGAGAAATCATTTGGAAACTTTCCTCGTGTCAGCACGTTGTAGGTGTCGCCACCGCCGCCAACCTTGTGTGAATGCTCTGAAAAGGTAATCATTTGCATATCACAGCATCTACTTCCTGTCGGGTAAATTTCGTATCTGTAGCACGTCATCTTCGTGGTGTAGCAATTTTAATGGCCAGTAGTGTAGAAAGAGGATATCGGTCACCTAACAACATCCTCTCCTTGGTTGCCATAGTACAAGACTCTACAGTGTCAACGACTACACTAAACATTATATCGAGAGGGATAGACAGACAGGTGCAGACATCCACATAATGTAAATATCGTGAATAGAAATGACTTCTGACGAAGGCCACCAACAAAAGGAAGGTCCCTAGAGGTATTCGTACAGCAGTCAGCTGTAGCCGCCTGTTTTAGCTGAGGCCTCCTCCGCTGCTGCCGGAAGCGCTTTTCAGTCGCAGCGAGGAAGGGTAAGCAAACACACGACTGGCGGCCAAGAGTGTCCCGGTTGTGGGCAGGCGCTCCCTGACCCTCGGCTCACAAAGGCTCACACGCCCGCGCCGACAAAGGCGCTTTTGTGCGATTTTTGCGTTCCTCGCTGCTCGCCACCGAGGCTCCGTATTTACTGTAGGACTTGCCGCAAAGATAGGACGCACGTCAGCGCGCGAACAATGGCCTTGCTTGGACGGCAGACCGCACACGCTCGGCTCCCTTGTGTGTTCCCTCGCCGACGTGTTCCGCCCGAGTTTTTAACCCTAAATTAGCCGCCGCTGTACCTGCTCGCGCCGATTTGGTGACCTATGCTTTGTGGGAGGGGCGTTGATGAACAGGAGGGAGCGGTAACATTGTTTGGTCCTTTCTGCGTTTCTTTACACCAGCTGCCACAACATTGGCAAATTAAAACACCGACGGCATACCGGATCATGAGAACGACTTTCCATTCCAGTTGCACTTCGATTGCAAAAACTTTCGGTCTAAGACGCTGGAGTCATGGACTGTGCAGCTGGTCCCGGCGGAGGTTCGAGTCCTCCCTCGGGCATGGGTATGTGTTTTTGTCCTTAGAATAATTTAGGTTAAGTAGTGTGTAAGCTTAGGGACTCGTGACCTTAGCAGTTAAGTCCCATAAGATTTCACGCACATTTGAAAATTTGAACAAAAACTTTGTAATTCACGTCTTCTCATGCAGAGTGGTACTGGACGTGCGACAGCATATCGTACGTAGTTCCTTCTCGAGCGACGGGTGCTCACTATGTTGCCTTTTCCTTACGAGCACCTAGAGTCTCGTCAAGCGTGGCTGACTACACTCGGCCAACTTCTTCGTACCTCTGCAATCTGTCAATTGCAGAGCTGTTTTGTTCGAACTATAGCACTTTTATAGGTAACGTCAGTGTTCCTAGTTTATTTTATTTTTGTTCCTTTTTTTATGGCTTTAACACAAATGCAGACAGAGGGTAACAGGTAGTAAATTGTCTTACGGTGGAACCCTGCTCTCCATTCACAAATACCTCGTGTTCGTTACTGCTCCCTGAAACGGGTCAACACTCAGTCTTCCGAACACTCAGCACTACGTTTACAAACTAATTACCGAGGAAATAAACATTCCTTTTGTGTACTACTCTACATGGAGCTGTATAATGCTACGAACTCTTGGTGGATTTATTTACAATATAACATCCACGAAACTTTCCGCTGACATCTTGGGGGACTCTGTGAAACTGGGACTGTCTACAAAGTTCTGCAAAAGCAGTGAGCATTATCCTGTATAAATAGGTATTTGTTTTGCAGCCGAGGTATACTTCACTTACGGAAGTAACTCATCTTCCCCATTCGTTTCCGAGAAAGGAAATATCTTTGGTTGTGAGTGTAAAGTAATACTCCGCTCCGATCTTAACGCATCACAACAGGTGCAGTTTTCCCAAGCAGGAATTATTGATCCAGGTACCAGTCTAGAGCGCTCTTTTTAAAGTTCGTTAACTGTTGTGCGACAGAATTGTCATAGAGATGAGTGCTAACATTGACGGGCATTTCTAAGGACTTTTCAAAAGTTGGGTACACCATATGTTTACAGCCCGTAGGGGAATGGTGTGTATTGTCCCTCAAGTATAATCATTGCGGGTCAGTGGGGCAAGTTTCTAATTCAAGATAAATGTTTTGCAGGAGATTGTGCTGGTCCATGGCTTTTCGGATCATTACCGGTAGTTTGAAATTAAGTTAGGAATGATTCTTCCAGCCCAAACAAGCCATTGTTACCTGGTAACAGGCCTGAGTAAATACAGATACAGATGAAGGGGAGAAAAAATCAATCAGCCATCAAGGAACTGATTAGCCGCAAGGCCTCACGTGTTCAGCAACTTTCGACAGTTGAGATGATGGCGTGAAGTAGCAGGACATAAGTGGCGAGATTGGGGGGCGGGGGGGGGGGGGGGGGGCTGGGGAGCAAGGTCCGTCGCTGAGGTGTCCGCAAGGGCGGGAGATGATGGAGGAGGTGCAAAAAGTGGAGTTGCCCCCTCCTGTAAACTGGTTGTATGGGAATTTCATTCATTACAAATTTCTCCCGGTTTCATTGGAATAATTCTCTGCAAATCAACTTAACCAACAGATCTAACGTTATCAAGCGCGACGAGAAATATCGTGACTTCATCAGTTACATGGCTTTATTTTCCCTTGCGGCGGGGTATACAACGTTGTTTGTATAGCATAAAAATTCTGAAACATTGATCCAATTATTTCTCTGTCGCTTCCTTGTATTGCCCTTAACAAGATGAAAAAAAGAGCCGGTCAACACACCATACATGCAGATTAAAGCACAGTATAAACATTGCAACAGTGGACCCACTCCTTCCTTTGGTGCACTATAATAATCATAACAGTACTCAAACGTTTCTCTGTGGACGAGGACGCATGATGGTTTGCTGATTATACATCCAGTTTTACACACTGAGCAGCACTGTAAGTATGTACATTCACACCTAATCTAGGAGCTCAGATGCACTAGCTGTAAAAAGAAAATATCATGTTCTGTGCTAGAAGAGAGAAAAAAAGGGTCTCTGTCCATCTCCTCCTGACCCTCTCTCATTCCATGTGCTCCTGCCTTCTCTGTCACTTTTCCCCTCCACCTCTGTCCATATGGTCTTTTCCCCTCTTTCCATCTCCTCTTCCCCTCTCTATTTCCATTCCTCCTCCCCTCTTTTTGTGTCTCCTTCTCCTCCTCTCTCTGTCCACCTTCTCCTCCTCCTCTCTTTTTTCACCATCCCCCTTTCCTTTTTACATGCTTCTCATCCTCTCCCCTCTCTCTGTCCATCTCCTCCTCTTAACTTTCGCTATACATTTCCTCGTCCACATCTGTCTGTTAATTTCCTCCCCCTAATTTCTCTGCATATCTCTTCCTCCCGCTATCTTTGCTGTCTCCTCCTCTCCCCCCCCCTCTCTCTCTCTCTCTGTCCATTTTCCCCTCCACTATCTCTGTCCATCTCCTCCTCCTCCTATCTGTGCGTGTCTCCTCCTTCCCCCTCCCTGCCTCATCTTGTCGTCCTCTCGTCTCTCACCAGGTTATCACTCGAACTCCTATAGGAGGCTGGTGGTTTTTACCCCTACAGTATTTCTTTCCAGACTGTGGGTAGTACGCGTACCAAATTTCATTGAGTCGTTCCAGGGCTTTAGGATGAACTTTTGACCCCTGGCTTTGCTCACACGCACACATATCAGATATATTTCACATATGTTTAACATATTTTTTTTAAACAGTCCTGTATCATACATTGATATTCATGGCATGCAGTATACATTATTTAAGTAACGACTAATGAAATCTGGTGGCTTAAACCATTTTAACCCTTATCCATGAAAAATGGTCCAAGACTGAAACCGGTTGATATTTGGGTTAAGAATAAAAGCAGCTGATGATCAAGTATTCATTTTATACACTATAATATGTATGGCTGATTCCAACCAATTCTGCTGTTCACCTCCAGATGGCAATGGCATCACATCCATGGTGGCGGGGGACTTTAATTCATAATAATTTATCCAGTGTTCGCGAAATATTGACAAATCATTCACACAAACCTTGTTTGTGACCAGTCTATTAGTGAAAACCGTATCAAAGCTTCTACAGCAGTTGCTGAGTTAGCCCAAATATACACACAGAAACCGCAGTGAGGCACTTTAATTTATATATGTATAGAAGCAGAAGATAGGTAGCAGATAGATTTGGTAATGTTTTAATATAATAATAATAATAATAATAATATGATGATGATGAGATCAGAAATTAGGACCGTGGATTTGATTTTTTTTTTTGGGGGGGGGGGGGGGGAGAGGGGGCTGAGGGTGGGAATCATGTCCCCAGTGACTCCCATTCCCCTCTGGATCCGCTCCAGCAAACTTCCCTCAAACCTCGTTACATAGCCGTCAAGCTCAGATAAAAAGAATGATTCTTGTGCAGTCACGAACCCAAACGATCTTGAAGCTCTGCTCCTTCGCTCAGAACCTACGAAAACTTCACGGCTCGGATACAGAAATTATAGTCTGAATTAAATCCTCCGTCGTGGGCTTTCTCCAGCATAGGGGAAGATGGACCGAGTACAGTGATGGAGTTGCTTCTTAGGGCGATAGTCAGGCGTCTGCAGCAGCATTACGGAGCGCCCTGCAGAGAGCGTCGTCTGCCGACATCGCGCCACGGGACTCGTTAGCGCTGGCTGGCTGTGTCCACGCACGGCCGGCAGCGCTGCAGCTGGAACCTGTTACGGTGTTACGGCAGCCACGGAGGTGATTTATCTGTCGCGGGCAGCGGGGGGTCGCCGTGTCTTTGTGCCGGGCGGCCATCTTAATGAGCTTCCGTGAGGGCCGGACTGCCACGGTACGTGACCGGGGCTCAGCTGGCGCGACTCCCGGCGCGTCCACGCGCTGCCTTCACTGTGTCGCTGAACCTGAAGGCCAACTTACTCTTTATCACCACAATAGACTCTGAAATACGAAACAAAGGTTACTGTGCTGAATTCGCCCTATTTATGCAGTACGTAATCAGGTTTTATCCTTTTAGTACCCAATATTTCACCTCGAAGGGAACGATCTATTGATACGTAATCAGCATGGTTTCAGAAAACATCGTTCTTGTGCAACGATCTTTATTCGCACGAAGTAATGGCCGCTATCGACAGGAGATCTCATGTTGATTCCGTATTTCTAGATTTCCGGAAAGCTTTTGACACCATTCCTCACAAGCGACTTCTAATCAAGTGGCGGGCCTATGGGGTTAGGTTGTTCGCAGATGATGCTGTAATTTACCGTCTAGTAAGGTCATCCGAAGACCAGTATCAGTTGCAAAACGATTTAGAAAAGATTGCTGTATGGTGTGGTAGGTGGCAGTTGGCGCTAAATAACGAAAAGTGTGAGGTGATCCACATGAGTTCCAAAAGAAATCCGTTGGAATTCGATTACTCGATATATAGTACAATTCTCAAGGCTGTCAATTCAACTAAGTACCTGGGTGTAAAAATTACGAACAACTTCAGTTGGAAAGACCACATAGATAATATTGTGGGGAAGGCGAGCCAAAGGTTGCGTTTCATTGGCAGGACACTTAGAAGATGCAACAAGTCCACTAAAGAGACAGCTTACACTGCACTCGTTCGTCCTCTGTTAGAATATTGTTGCGCGGTGTGGGATCGTTACCAGGTGGGATTGACGAAGGACATCGAAAGGGTGCAAAAAAGGGCAGCTCGTTTTGTATTATCACGTAATACGGGAGAGAGTGTGGCAGATATGATACGCGAGTTGGGATGGAAGTCATTAAAGCAAAGACGTTTTTCGTCGCGGCGATATCTATTTACGAAATTTCGGTCACCAACTTTATCATCCGAATGCGAAAATATTTTGTTGAGCCCAACCTACATAGGTACGAATGATCATCAAACTAAAATAAGAGAAAACAGAGCTCGAACAGAAAGGTTTAGGTGTTCGTTTTTCCCGCGCGCTGTTCGGGAGTGGAATGGTAGGGAGATAGTATGATAGTGGTTCGATGAACCCTCTGCCAAGCACTTAAATGTGAATTGCAGGGTAATCATGTAAATGTAGATGTAGATGTAGATCGAGTCTATGAAGTAGTTTACAGTTTCTTACCATCTGCAGAAATCATAAACTATTCTGTATTGATCAACACCCAGGAATTAGCCTTCTGAGATAGTCATCAAGCTTCAGTTTTTTCAGCCTTCGTATCCTCCGCCTGCTGTATATATTGTATTGTAAAACTCCATCCACCTTACCGAAGATATACAACTTGCGTATTTTACACCGTACATCCATGTTGTTCAAAATGTTCAAATGTGTGTGAAATCTTAGGGGACTTAACTGCTAAGGCCACCAGTCCCTAAGCTTACACACTACTTAACCTAAATTATCCTAAGGACAAACACACACACCCATGCCCGAGGGACGACTCAAACCTCCGCTGGGACCAGCCGCACAGTCCATGACTGCAGCGCCCTAGACCGCTCTACTAATCCCGCGCGGCAATGTTGTTGAAAATGATAGGTTCCTCTTTACTTCGAAGTAGCCCGGGTCCTAATGCCTAATTTGTCTGATGTGAAAAATGTAGCTTGTGTTGCTAAGGGTTTTTTTTCTTTCTTATTAAATATTTCCATTATCTCGGAAAGCTTCAAGCTCCTAGAGAATCGTTTCTGAAACACAGAAATTTGCTAGCGACGAATATAAGTGTTAAAGGTCTTTTGCTCGAAAGTGAAATGTAGATAATAAACAATTCAGTCAAGAAAAGATACAAGATTTTAAAACGTGGTGTTACATAAGAATGATGAAGATTAGATGGGTTGATCGGTTAGCTAATGAGGAGCAACTGAATGTAACTGGTGGAAAAGATGTTTATGGCATAATTTAACTAAAAGAAGGGTCACTTGATAGGAATATCTTGATGCTTCAAGGAGTCGTCAGTTTGGAAATGGAAGGAGGTATGGGGGATAAAAATTGTAGACGTAGACCATAGCTCAAGTGTAGTAAACATGTTACGCAGAGCAAGGGTGAAGAAACTTCCACAGGAGAGACCAGCGTAGAGAACTGCATCAAACCAGTCTATAGATTGAAGACCACATCATAAACCAAAATAACTACGACATCAGCTTCCAGCCTGCCTTCTGTGTGCCTCTCGAATTGTGCTATATCTACACGGTCCAGTCACATTAATATGACCATCGACTATATCCGACGTTAATGTTCAATAACCACTCACAGACGGCAGGAAGTAGCACTAGCAGTGGAGGAAACGTATTGGGTGGACACGGAAAATACTTGTATTGTGGAAACGGAAAATTTTATCTGACGTGCCAAAGGTCATGATCGTTGACTTTCGGGCCAAGAGTGGAAGCCTTTCCGAAACGGATAAGCTTGTAAAGTGTTCGCGTGTCGCCATGATTAAATTATATCGTGGATGGCGATGCCCGCAACCGGAGCCGATGCAACATTTCAAATGGTTCAAATGGCTCTGAGCACTACATCTAAATCTACAGCCAAATATCGCAAGCCACCTGACGGTCTGTGGCGGAGGGTACCTTGAGTACCTCTATCGGTTCTCCCTTCTATTCCAGTTTCGTATTATTCGTGGAAAGAAGGATTGTCGGTATGCTTCTGCGTGGGCTCTAATCTCTCTGATTTTATCCTCATGGTCTCTTCGCGAGATATACGTAGGAGGGAGAAATATACTGCTTGACTCCTCGGTGAAGGTATGTTCTCGAAACTTCAACAAAGTCCCGTACCGAGCTACTGAGCGTCTCTCCTGCAGAGTCTTCCACTGGAGTTTATCTATCATCTCCGTAACGCTTTTGCGATTACTAAGTGATCCTGTAACAATACGCGCTGCTCTCCGTTGGATCTTCTCTATCTCTTCTATCAACACTATCCGGTACGGATCCCACACTGCTGAGCAGTATTCAAGCAGTGGGCGAACAAGCGTACTGTAACTTACTTCCTTTGTTTTCGGATTGCATTTCCTTAGGATTCTTCCAATGAAGCTCAGTCTGGCATCTGCTTCACCGACGATGAACTTTATGTGATCATTCCGTTTTAAATCACTCCTAACGCGTACTCCCAGATAATTTATGGAATTAAGTGCTTCCAGTTGCTGACCTGCTATATTGTAGCTAAATGATAAGGGATCTTTCTTTGTATGTATTCGCAGCACATTACACTTGTCTACATTGAGATTCAATTAGCATTCCCTGCACCATGCGTCAATTCGCTGCAGATCCTCCTGCATTTCAGTACAATTTTCCATTGTTACAACCTCTCGATACACCACAGCATCATCCGGAAAAAGCCTCAGTGAACCTCTGATGTCATCCACAAGGTCATTTATGTATATTGTGAATAGCAACGGTCCTACGACACTTCCCTGCGGCACACCTGAAATCACTCTTACTTCGGACTATGGGATTTAACATCTGAGGTCATCAGTCCCCTAAAACTTAGAACTACTTAAACCTAACTTACCTAAGGACATCACACACATCTATGCCCGAGGCAGGATTCGAACCTGCGACCGTAGCGGTCTCGCGGTTCCAGACTGCAGCGCCTAGAACCGCACGGCCACTTCCGCCGGCCTGCAACGTGTCACACAGCTCGCAGTTCACCTGCGTGATCCGAAGAGCACCAGGATGAGTTTCCTGTACTGTCGAAGCTACCAAACTCTGCAGATTGAAAACCAACCGAGAAATTGTGGGACCACCTCCATTGGGTTATTAGCACCACGGAACCTCAACCGAGAATCCTAGTGCAGATGGCTGCGGCACTGGGGTAGGCGAGGCTTCAGATAATCCAAATACGTTCCAGAATCTCATCGACTGTCATCTTGCACGTCTCCCAGATATGCGCACTGCAGAAGGTCTGTTATTCGTGCTTTTGACAGGTGCTTACATTAATGTGACTGGACAGTGTAATTTTATTCCGCCTTATAGTTTATCTGTTTTCTTCAGTTTGTAATAGTTAGCGACCAGCTTTTGTCAAATGGTGTAAATTATCTTTGTGTTTCCCTAAACTGGATATCGGTATTGTGACCGGTCTGTGTGTGGCAGATCTGAAACAGAAGTCTTCATGTTGGAATGGGTGTAGTGACGCATTATCAGCTGCCGTATTTGCGGTGGTTGACTTGCGGAGGATGTCAATCTTGCGTTTTGTATCATTTATTTTAGTGCTTGGATGTAGAAAATTTATGTTACGTTGAGCTTCAAAACCCTACTGGTTGTTTCCAAGGCGTTGGTATAATTCACGATACTGTATCTTCTGAATGAAAGTACAATCTTGGTCTGGATTTCAACTTACACATGAAATCTGAGTGTCTATCTTGGCGCCGGTTTATGCGATTGACGGTAGGGGTCATCCTGTTGCAGTCAGCTCTTTCGCTCTTTTATTACCCAATGAAATACCTTTGGGCTGACTTAGAATGTCGACTTCGCTCCAGACGTCAGCGTCCAACTTCACCACCTTCTCAGGTTTCGACCTTGAGGGTGAATGGAGTTTCATTTATGGATAGTCATTCACACACCTCACTGTAAGTGTCCCCCAACAGAGTTCAAACCTTCATAGAGGTGAAGGGTGTCCACACCCCATATTAATGTAATGTAGAAGGCGTCTGGATACTCTTGATCAGATAAACCAGAGCTGTACCGAGATGATTCTGCGCCCCTGGTAGAACTGTCAAAGCTGCGCCCTATCCCTCCACCCTTCCCCACTCTCCCCTCCCGAACCACCAACCTATGAAACAACATTTCGGTAATTTGTTCTACCGATTTAGCGAATTTTGTAATTCTGTAGAGAAGCTTAAGAAACATCCAGGATTACTGGAACCGGTTGTAGTTTACTGCGATCTCTCGTCTCCTTTACGCCTTGGAGGTGGGGTGTTCCCTGTCGAAATACCGGCGACTGTCTAGAACGTTAACTCGGCTGCATTCCCCTAAGGCCTAAGTTATTTGAATGCAGTGAGAATCTCGTGACTCAGAACAAAACTGCTGGCTGGAGGAACTAGCAAATTACATATCCCGTCTATCTCTTCTGATTTCTTCCTCCACTGTCGCGTTTCGCTCCAGTCCTCAGTCGACATAAATCGGGTAAAATCGGAAGCCTTCGGCCAAACAGCACGACTACGTTGCAGATCGTACAATACTGTAGCTAAGCTGAAGCAAGAACTTCGATGTTGAACTAGAGCGAACTGAGTAGGCAGCAGCGGTGTGAACCAAGAGGTAAGTTGCCGCATAAGAATTTTAGCGATAGAGCGCTGTTCGATAGTTGTTTCTTTATGATGCAACATACATGAAATGACACTGGAGAAATAACACAATGATAGCGCGTCTGAAGTCGAGGGAAACGCTTCTCTCGCACGCGGAAGGTACAGGATGACAATTATTGAACTACATGAAATAAAATCGCCATAACTTCTGAACGGTTTGCATTAGGACGTTCAAAACTGCACTGTTGGCCGCGGGGCGTGATGGGAATTGGTATGCACATGCGCACGTGCCTTGTTGAGGCACACTTTCATTTGGACGGGTTCGTCAATAAGTATAATTGGCGTATTTGACGGACTGAGAGTCCACATTTCGCGATCGAGAAGTCTCTTCACCCGCAACGTGTGTGCAATGTCCAGTCGCGGAATAATCGGTGCGATATTTCTTGATGGCATGGTGAATACCGAACGGTACATGAAGGTTTTGGAAGATGATTTCATCACCATTATACAGAGTGACTCTAATTTCGACGAGATTTGCTTCATCCAAGATAGAGCTCGACCCCATCGAAGTAGGAGAGTTTCAATGTCTTGAAGGAGCATTGAGGACCGCATTCTGGCTCTGGAGTACCCAGAGGCCGCTGGCTTGGGCCTCGATTGGTCGCCATATTCTCCGGGTCTGAACATATGCGATTCCTTTTTGTGGGGCTATATTAAAGACAAGGTGTTGAACAACAGCCCCAAAACCATTGTTGAGTTGAAAACAGCCATTTGGTAGGTCATCGACAGCATCGATGTTACGACACTTCAGCGAATCATTCACAATTTCGCTATTCGTCTGCCCCTCGTCATCATCAATGAAGGCAGACACGTCGAATATGTGATAATCTAAATTCGGATATCTGTAGTGACGTTTACATGTTGAATAAAGTGTGTGCACGCCGTACTTTGCAACTAATTTACGTTTTCTTTCCATGTTGTTGTTGTTGTTGTGGTCTTCAGTCCAGAGACTGTTTGATGCAGCTCTCCATACTAATCTATCCTGTGCAAGCTCCTTCATCTCCCAGTACCTACTGAAACCTACATACTTCTGAATATGTTTAGTGTATTCATCTCTTGGTCTCCCTCTACGATTTTTACCCTCCACGCTGCCTTCCAATACTAAATTGGTGATCCCCTGACGACTCAGCACATGTCTTACCAACCGATCCCTTCTTCTAGTCAAGTTGTGCCACAAATTTCTCTTCTCCCCAATTCTATTCAATACCTCCTCATTAGTTATGTGATCTACCCATTTGATCTTCACCATGCTTCTGTAGCACCACTTTTGGAAAGCTTCTATTCTCTTCTTCTCTAAACTACTTATCGTCCACGTTTCACTTCCATACATGGCTACACTCCATACAAATACTTTCAGAAACGATTTCCTGACACTTAAATCTATACTCGATGTTAACAAATTTCTCTTCTTCAGAAAGGCTTTCCTTGCCATTGCCAGTCTACATTTTATATCCTCTCTACTTCGACCATCATCAGTTATTTTGTTCCCCAAATAGCAAAACTCATTTACTGCTTAAAGCGTCTCATTTCCCAATCTAATTCCCGCAGCTTCACCCGATTTAAATAGATTGCATTCCATTATCCTCGTTTTGCTTTTGTTGATGTTCATCTTATATCCTCCTTTCAAGACACTGTCCATTCCGTTCAACTGCTTCTCCAAGTCATTTGCTGTCTCTGACAGAATTACAATGTCATCGGCAAACCTTGAAGTTTTTATATGTTCCCCATGGAGTTTAATTCCTACTCCGAATTTTTCTTTTGTTTTATTTATTGCTTGCTCAATATACAGATTGAACAACATCGGGGATAGGCTACAACCCTGTCTCACTCCCTTCCCAACCACTGCGTCCCGTTCATGTCCCTCGACCCTTATAACTGCCATCTGGTTTCTGTACAAATTGTAAATAGCCCTTCGCTCCGTGTATTTGACCCCTGCCACCTTCAGAATTTGAAAGAGAGTATTAGAATCAGCATTGTCAAAAGCTTTCTCTAACTCTAAAAATGCTAGAAACGTAGGTTTTCCATCCTTTAATCTATTCTGCAAGGTAAGTCGTAGGGTCAGTATTGCCTCACGTGTTCGAACATTTCTACGGAATCCAAACTGATCTTCCCTGAGGTAGACTTCTACCAGTTTTTCCATTCGTCTTTCCATATAGTTCATTAATTGTCACCCTGTAGGAGCACGAGACTATGATAACTTAACGTATCTCTTCGGGTTGATTCTGAAGCCCTCATTCCTTCTTCAGGATCTTTTTCATTTTGTCCACCCCTCCCCCCCCCCCCCCTCCTCTCTGCCTGCGCCACGGGGCGCACGGGCCTCTCTCGCCGCCCCCTGAGTAATGCCCAGCAGTACACACAATCGCCGAGGAAGCATGTAGAGTCTCAACACTAGTATTCCTTCTCTATGGCCCGTTATGGCCAGTCGCTGGCATACTTTTCTTATCTTTTCGACAGCGGGGTATTACACTGAGATGATAAATCATGGGATAGCGATGTGTGCATATACAGATGGCGGTAGCATCGCGCACACAAGTTGTTACAACCTACACACCATACGGCGCACAGTCATACTCTTATAGACGTAATCGCAACGAAAAATACTGAAAAAGTCAGAGATGTTGGTCAAACCTCGACCCAAGGCCTCTCAGCAAATGCTGTAATATTCCTGACCTACTCTGTGCAGTCCCGAAAGATCAAATCGCGCTACATAACTTGTAGGAATATGAAACGTATTGATCTTGACGCTCTAACAGCTGATTGCTCAGAAATCTCATGGCATCAGATAATCAGAGAACCTACAATAAATGGCAAAATAAATGAGCTTGGTGATAAACTCACCGCCCTCTATGACAAACATCCATCTGTACGCACAATCCGTATAAGAAAATCTCCTGTTCCATGGCTGACAACTGAATTACGTCAAATGATGAATAATAGGCATGCTGCCCACAGGCGTTTCAGGCAGATCCGAAACCCGATCGCTTCGAAGAATATAGAAAGCTATTGAACAAAGTGAAACAATGCATTTGCAATGCTAAAATCAGGCACGCTCTCTCCCTTGTATGCAGCGATCTGACGCCCACGACTCTGTGGAAGAATCTCCGTAGCTCGGTGGTCGGAAAGGCAAAATCGGAAACTACTTTTCATGTCTCAGTTGACTAATTAAATGAATTCTTTTCTGCACCTCTGAATACACCTACGGCTGATAATTAGCATCCACAAGAATCCCCTAACTGGATGACTAACTACGATACCTTCCAGTATGACACGTAACAATAAATAAGGCAAGAAAAGCAATAATGAGAATCAGTTCTGATGCGATAGGCAATGGCAGTATCAGTATAGCCATTATTAAGAATGTTGCTTATATCTTAGTACCTGTCTTAACTGACATATTAAATTTTTCCCTCGTGAACGCAATATACCCCACTGCATGTGAAACCTCCTCTTAGAAAAATTTATGATTGATTGTGGTGATAAACCCCTTACGTTATTAGATTTTCAAACAGCTGAGCAAAACTGAACGTACTCAGGCATTACTCTCTTTACTTATTCTGATCAACACTAAATTGACGCACAATATTTTTAGCGCAAGGCAATCTGACTTTCAATAATCCCTACAAAAGAATGGCCCTGACTAACAATAACCTATACCTTTCATGAATCACTTACCTCACAAAAATCTTCGTTACTCGAACTACTGCAATACAGCGAGCGCCAATACCGCCAGGTAAATAAAAGATTCTAACTACTGAAAGCACTAACTACTGATAGGCATAGTTAGAAAATGAAAGATTTTTGATAGAGAACAAACAATGTATTTACCTTAAAAATGTCCAAAAGTCATTATATATATATATATATATATATATATATATATATATATATATATATATATATATATATATCAGTTCGTGATATCCAATATTACAAATTTACTCTCTCTGATGGAAACAGGTCCAGATCGCTCGCTCTCAAAATTCTGCCATCTGCCTCCCCACATCCACCACTGCTGGCGGCTCACCTCCAACTGCGCAACGCTATGCGCTGTTCACATCCAACTGCCCAACACTACAGTAACGAATATTTCAACAATGCCAACCAGCCACAGACTGCACACAGCACAGTCAGTGATTTTCACACAGAGCGCTACGTGGTGTTACCAACATAAGAACCCAAACAGCCTACTTACACATGGAAAAGAAGCATAATTCGACCCATCCCGAAGATCGAAAACCCGCAACTGACTAGTGATTACCGACTAATTATCATACTGCCTACTGTTTACAAAGCACGTGAATATATTGTTCACGATCAAATCACTGAACACCTGCATGAATTCAACCTATATGACTAATTTCACTCCGGTTTCCGTAAACACCAATGCACAAACACTGCTCTACTTAACTGATGACCTAAAATATGCCATCGACGGCTGAAAGGCAACAATATTGACGCTACTCGACTTCAGCAAAGCTTTTGACAGTGTTAACTTTGACATATTGCTCAGAAAAATGCGACCGCTTAATTTCTCAGATAGCGCAGTGAGGTAGTTTGAAAGCTATTTAAAAGACAGGCAGCAATGGTTCAAATGGTTCAAATGGCTCTGAGCACTATGGGACTCAACTGCTGAGTTCATAAGTCCCCTAGAACTTAGAACTACTTAAACCTAACTAACCTAAGGACATCACACACATCCATGCCCCTGGCAGGATTCGAACCTGCGACCGGAGCGGTCGCGCGGTTCCAGACTGTAGCGCCAGAACCGCTCGGCCACCAGCGGCCGGCAGACAGCAATGTGTTGTCTGTATAAATGACAGATATTCCTGGAAACATGACTCCTCAGGAGTGCCACAAGGATCAGTCTAAGGACCAAAGTTTATTTTCCTTAAATGTCAGTGATATTTCGGCGGTTCAGTCCTCCTGTAAATATCATTTGTATGCCTACGACCTCCAGCTTTGCCTAAGCGCCAGACCTGAAGATATAAACACTGCGATCGCTCAGATGAATGATGATCTGTCTTCAGTGTTGACATGGGCGAAAAACCTGGGACTTAAGCTAGATGCAACACAGACACGTAATCTTAATAGTTCGTCAGAAATTAATATGTTCAGATTACCGAGAACGGCCGCATCCTATTCTCCTCGACGGTATTCCATTACCATATCAGAAAATAGTTAAGAACCTGGGTGTAACTTTGGATGAGCATCTGAACTGGGAAGAGAATACAGTCACAGCGTGCCGGAAGACGTTCGCTTGTCTCTATGCTCTTAGAAATAACCATGAATGTCTGTGTGCGCTACACCTGCAACATTCGCCGATATGATCATGTTAGTACTTCATACTCCCAGCAAGGGTGGCTGCGGCCGGACAAATTGCGTGACTACAACACAGTGTGTCTATTTCACCGACTCCTCGTTGCGCAAGCACCCCACTGCCTTTCTTCAGAGATTAAACACCTTTCATGCCATCATAATCAAAACACGAGGTTACTGTTATTTGGTTTCCTAACTGTGCCCACTCACAAAACAAAAACATTTGCCAACCCCTTCTCTGTTGCCGCTGTCCGCCTCTGGAACAAATTTCTCCTTACTATGCGCAGAATTCAATCCCCTGCTGCTTTTAAGAAGAAGTTGAAGCATTTCCTACTATCATCCTCATAACATTTTCCACAAAATTAATGTACAAGGCCAATCCTCCCCTCTGTCAAATAGCAAAGCTAGCGTCTCCTGTCGTGCTCCTTCCTCCTCTTCCTCTTCATCTACCTCCATTAGCCACGCAATCTTCTTTTCCTTTATATTTCCTTAACTGTGTTTCATCATCTCCATATTCTTCTGCTCCCTTCACCCTCAGTTTCCCTCATACCCTCCTGCTCCTAGCACTCCTGTCTAAAATCTGTCTCCATCATAATGACTAATTATAGCAGTATTTATCATCTAAGAATGAAAACTGCATGTATATGCATTTTTCCAAGTATACCTTTGTAACTGTTTATTTCACTTTTGGTACTAGATGTAGTTTAACACGCCTACTAGTAAAATATGAAGGTAAAATAAGCAGAATGCCTGGTTAAATGTAAGAGAGGGTCTGATGGGCGCAATCTTGTCCGGATAAATAAATCAATAAATAAATGAAATAAATAAATACATAAAAGGGCAGTGCCCTGGCGAAGCTGTCATTTGTAGTCAGGTGAGTCATTCGAAGATGCTTCACCCGTGTTTATGGCCGCACGCCGGGAATTAAGACTTTGAACGCGGAATGGTTGTTGGAGCTAGCAGCATGGGACATTCCCTTTCGGAAATCGTTAGGGAATTCCATGTTCTGAGATTCAGACTATCAGGAGTGTGCCCAGAAAACCACATTTCAGGCATTACCTCTCACCACGGACAATGCAGTGATCGACGGCCTTCACGTAACGACCGAGGACAGCAGCGTTTACGTAGACTCGTCAGCGCAAGCAGACAAGCAACTCTGCGTGAAATAATCGCCGAAACCAATGTGAGACGTGCAATGAACGTATCCGTTTGAACAGCGAAGCGAAATTTGACACTAATGGGCCGCGGCGGCAGACGATCGACGCGAGTACCTTTGCTAACATCACGACATCGCCTGCAGTGCGTTACCTGGGCTTGTGAAAATATCGGTTGAACCCTATACGACCGGAAAACCGTATCCCGGTCAGATTCGATTTCTGTTGGTAAGAGCTGATCGCATAGCCCGAGAATGGCACAGAGTACACGTAGCTATGGAACCGAGTTGTCAACAAGTCACTGTTGAAGCTAATGGCGACTTTACAACGGTGTGGGCTTTGTTTACATAAAATGGACTGGGTCCTCTGGTCCAACTGCCCCGATCTTTGACTGGAAGCGGTTATGTTCGGCTACTTGGAGACAATTTGCAGCCATTCGTGGACTTTGTGTTCCCAAAGAGCAACGGAATTTTTATGGAACCCAATGTGTCATCTCACCGGGTCACACCTATTTGCGATTGGGCTGACGAACATTCTGGACAAATAGAGAGAATGGTTTCGCCACGCAGGTCACCAAACATGAATCGCATTGGACATTTGTCGGATGTTATCGAGAGGTCTGTTATTGCGCAAAATCCTCCACCGGCAACACTTTCCCGTCCGCCCCCGGTAGCTGAATGGTCACCACGGCCCGGGTTCGATTCCCGGCTGGGTCGGAGATTTTCTCCGCTCAAGGAATGGGTGTTGTGTTGTCCTAATCATCATCATTTCTTCTTCATCGACGCGCAAGTCGCCGAAGTGGCGTCACATTGAAAGACTTGCAACCGCCGAACGGTCTCCCCGACGGGAGGCCCTAGTCACACGATATTTATTTATTTAACACTTTCCCACTTAAGGACGGCTTTAGAGGCAGCATGGTTTAGTATTTGTGCAGGGAATTCCAACGACTTTTTACTGCAGTGCTGGGCACAATGAGAGCCACAACGACGTTATGAGGTATTCCATGACTTTTATCACCTCATTGTAGTTAGTCCGCCCCGGTAGCAGTTCCGTTTCAGCCGCGCTCGCGAGTGGCCGCTGTTAACTGTTGCGCTGCGCTTCAGTGTTTACATCGCTGTACTTGTGCTTCGCCGAGTGCTGTCCGTCCGTTAATCTCCGTGTTCGTTCCTGTTCCTTGTGATCTGATCGCTCTTTCTGGTCTTGCTGCTGCTACGTGGAATTTCGGTTGTTTAACCGAAATTGCTTCGCTGAATTAACCATGGCTACAAACCTCAGGAAGAATACTCTGGTATTTGCGTTTGACAAGGAATCCCGTCCTGTTCAGCCGACATCCCTGGAAATAGATGACTGGATTACACAGGTAATTGGACTAAATTCTGAAACCGTTCATACCTGGCAACTGGATCAGGAAAAATACTGTGTTTTTGTCAAGTTAATCAGTGCTTCGACTGTTGATAAAGTGTTACGAAAGTGGGGCTATGAAGTAGATTTTGTGCATAGAAATGGTTATAAAAGTAAGGTTTCCATCTATAGAGCGGACATTCATTACAAAACCGTTCGTGTCTTGAATCTTCCCATTGAAATTGAAAATGATAAGATTAAGGAAGCTCTTTCAAACTACGGAGACGTTAAATCAATTGCAAATGAAAGATGGTCGCCTCGCTTTAAACTGCAGTGTTTTAACGGTGTCCGCAGTGTAGAGATGGACGTTAAGACGAATATTCCGTCCCACATAACTGTTTGTGGGTATAAGGCACAAATTGTTTATACAGGTCAGGAAGCTACATGTCATATATGTAACGAAACCGGCCACTTCAGACAGGAATGTCCGCGGCGAACTGTTGTTCTTAAAAGTAATTTGATACAGCGTCAGAAGCTTACCTTAAATGATCTGTTACCAAAGAATAGCCCGGAACAACTGGTTGAGGATGTTAACGCAGCAGGCCAAACTGATGTGTCCCTTCACGATAACAGTCAATTTCCCCCGTTAACAACAAAAGGAAACCCTGTTGCCACTACTCGTGAAACTGAAACGCAACCGAAAAAACGACCTCTGGAGATAACTGATAGTTGTTCAGAGGACGAGCTGTCTTGTCCCACTCCCTCACTACGCAAGCAAAAACAGTGCGATGAGGAGGCAGAGGAACCTGAAGGCAAAATGCGAATGGAAACTAATGAACAGAAAGATAATACACATACGGTACCAGAAAATGAAGGGGGTGTAAACAGCATTAATGTGCAAGAAACAACAGGTGCAGTAGCCGATTGCAAAGATCAGAATCTATCTGATAATAAACAAATTCAGGGAGAGGATGCAAAACTGCAGTCTCCATTTGTTTCCCTCGATCAGAAAGTGAGTGAAATTAATAAAGAACGAGGAAGTGGTGGCCAAACTGAAATCACGGTCAACACCTCAGGGCAGGCGCCGGCAACCGAAATTGCGAAAGCGTCTGCTGCTGCTCCAGATAAGCCGCGAAGTAAAATACCGACGCAACCAAATGAGAATGTAGCTCGTAACCAAGGGAAGGGAAAATCCGGTAGGGGCGACCCAAGCCCAAAGAATGTTCAGTCCGAAACGGTCGTACACGAATCACTGGAGGAAAAATCAGAAAGTTTACCAGGAAATCATTCTGCTTGCGTTACAAGAGAAAACATCAGAAGCAGAAAAAAACGGGACAGTAACTAATAAACAGATGGAAGTGTTATTCCATGTTCAGCCTTCCGAGAAAACTGTTACAGCTTAGCTGAACCCTGAACCAAAGGAAACTAAATTAGTTCATCAAAACAACTACATAGTGAAAACACAATGACGCAATCTTATACTGTCACCACTATAAACATAAATAAAATCACGACCGGTTTGAAATTATCGGCCCTTAAGGAATTTCTGTACGAATCCGCGACTGATATTGCCCTATTACAAGAAGTTCTAGTTTCGGAGTTGGTAATTCCCGGCTTTGTCAGTTACATAAATGTGTCTCCCGAAACAAGTGCTGGAACAGCTATTTTGGTGAGGGAAGGGATTACAGTAAGCGAGGTGGAACGACTGGAATCCGGAAGGGGAATAGGACTAAATATCTACGATGTGACTATCATCAACTTGTACGCCCCTTCAGGAAGTTCTCATCGAGCTGACAGGGCACGTTTCTTCAAAGATGACCTGATATACTTGTTAAGGAAATCGCCAAGACAGTTATTACTAGGAGGTGATTTTAATTGTGTTTTAAATCGAAAAGATCAGTTACCTAATTTTAATTTCTCAAGTGAACTAAAACTACTAGTTACTGGTTTAGAATTAAAAGATATATGGGAAATCAAATACCCCTCCACTGTTGAGTTCACTTATGTCACGGCAACATCACGTAGCAGGATTGATAGACTATATATTTCTAAAAATCTTGAAACTTCCGTGACAAAAGTAGAAACCATTCCTACGTACTTTTCAGACCATTCAAGTGTCTTAGCTTGCATGAATCTAAAAAGACAGCCGGTTCACCGATTCAAGAATCAGTGGAATTTGAACACTTCCTTGTTAGTAAATCATGATTTAGAAGATCTGATTAAAGAAACATGGGCAATATGCCTGCGAGCCAGTAGTAGATATGCCACTGCTATTGACTGGTGGGTTAAAATGGCAAAGCCAAAGTTGAAGAAAGTTCTTATTCAATACAGTGCCCAGAGCGCAAGGGAAATGAAATGCACTATAGAGTATTACTATTCCGTTTTGAGAGATCTATATGATCAAGTCTCCGCAGGTTCCTCACTTCGGATAGCAGACATCAAAAAAGTCAAAGCCAAGTTACTTAATATCAAGAGAAGTCAAATGGAAGGGTTGAAAATAAAATCGAAGGCAAATTCGGTGTCAGAAGATGAAATTACTTCCCTATATCATTTAGTGAAGCATACGAAAAACGGGAGAAGGACTTTTATTGATGAAATTCGAACAAAACACGGTACGACTCTCAGAACCCAGCACGATATCATGAACGAGATTTATCGCTACTATTGCGAGCTATATTCTGTACATCAAAGTAGTGATGCTTCCTTGGAAGAATTCCTTGACATCCTAGCCCCACAGCTGACAGAAGATGACAACGAAAATTTTCTAGAGGTTGTCAGTGAAGAAGACGTGTATGAGACTCTGTGCGCCTCACCACCAAAAAAATCCCCAGGACCGGATGGTCTGCCAGCAGAGTTTTACATCCGTTACTGGCCAATAGTAGGTGAGAAAATCACGGACATTGTAAATGAAGTTATTCAGGGTAAAATGATTCCGGCTGAGTTTAAGGAGAGTAAAATTGTTCTGGTGCCCAAAAATAATGGAAAAAAAGATTTAAATAATTTTCGTCCAATTTCACTGCTGAATTCTGATTATAAATTAATAGCTAGAATAATAAACAAGAGAATTTCATGCCTTACAGATAAAATTATTAGTCAACATCAGAACTGTGCGCAAGGCAGAACCATTTTTCAAAATCTAGCGGAATTCAGGGATATCATTGCTATAACTTCGGTAACAAACATAAAGTGTGCTTTATTGTTTTTAGATTTTTATAAAGCGTTCGATGTAGTAAATCATGAATATCTTCTACAGACATTGAAGAAAATAGGTTTCAACGATAGGGTCATACAGTTGATTAAGAACATAGCAACTGGAATAAATGCTAAAATAGCGGTGAATTGTCAACAATCCAGGCCGATGCAAATACAACGAGGTGTTCCTCAAGGAAGTCCTCTGTCCATGTCGCTCTTCGCCATTTCGCTGGAACCTTTCCTCCGCCATGTCCATGCTAGATTAAAAGGCTTAACATTATCAGGAAATAAAACCGTTATAAGAGCCTATGCTGACGATATAGGGGTCATTATAAGGAACAATGATGAGGTAACCACGCTAGCAACAGTGATTGATTCGTACTGTAGAGCATCTGGAGCCAATGCAAACGAAAAAAAAAGTAAGATGTTAAATCTCAGAGGTTTTGATAATATAAACGTCGAGTGGGCAAAATTAGTCCCACAACATAAAACACTTGGGATCACCCTGACAGCATGCCCTATGAAAATGATGGCTTTAAATTGGAAAGTTGCAGCAGATAAAGTGCAAGGAGCCATTGTAGAGAATTTAACTCGTTATATGAACCAAGTTCAAAGAACACAGTATATCAACTCATGCATCCTTGCTAAGGCTTATTATACTGCCCAGCTGTTTCCAATACCGAGAATGATAGCGAGGAGAATAATGTCTAAAATCACCAACTTTTTGTGGAGAGGTGAAGTGTTCAGAGTACCGGCTAAAGTAGCCACTTTAGATCCTAAAAATGGTGGACTAGGATTAACTGATATAACGGATAAAGCCTCTGCTCTTTTTATCAAAAGGCAAGTTAATTTAATAAGAGACTCGCGAGAAAGCATAACCAGCCAACTTTTTGAGATCATTAAACCTCCAAGCCTGCTTCCCCCGATTGACGTGCAGAATATCAACAGTCGCTTACAGCACGTGAGGATTTTCTATGTTGAGTTTAGTTATGTCAGTGTCGAACTCAGGCAGTCCCGACACTTAACATCGAGAGCCATAATGCGGGAACGAAAGAAAAGCGAAGGAAGGAACAAAATAGAACGACAATTTCCAAACATTGAGTGGACTGAGATTTGGAAGAACATTAGTTCTAATGTGCTCACGTCTAATATAAAAACGTCATGGTACAAGACGGTTAACAACATAGTTTGCACCAATGAAAGACTGCATGCAATCGGACTCTGTGAAACAAATTTATGTCAACAATGCCATCTAGTTGACACAGTAATTCATAGATATACTTGCAGTGGTCACATGAATAGTTGGAAGTGGATCCGGGAGCAAATAGCTCTGATTACAAGAACATCCCCTGAGTATGTATCGCTGTCATTGATACACAGGCCTGAAGCACGCTATTTCCCAGAAGCAAAAAATAACGCTGTGTACTGGTTGCTGGGAAACTTTATTAACTACGTCCTTAACAAATTAGGATCCGATAGCCTCATAGAGTTCAAGGTATACATGCTGTGTGAGTTCCACAAAATTAGAAGCTATTCGAATCACAAGAAAAAGTTCGGCAATATGTTAAAAATTGTATTTGAAAGAATGGGCATTGGTTAATATAAAAAAGAAGGCTGTGTTGACAATTATGTATTGTAGTTACCTTAAGGATACTATTTACGATTTTACAGTATATTTATGATGTGCGCTTTTTCTACTTCAGAGAGTAGTGTTTGAAATTTATAAGTTAATGTACAGAACTTATGTGACATTGATTGGTTATACTAGAAATTTGGAAATAGACAGTTTTTATAGAAATGTCCTTATCGATTGGTTAAAACCATGAGATTCTATCTGATAAATGTAATATATATCTCCTTTCCGCCATTCTCAAGTATTTCAGAAATTGCCTAATATGATTATTAAATTGTTTTATATTTAATCCCACGAACTTGTTGATATCCATCATAAAGAAATTATGCTTCTGTAAAGATTGCAGTTCATGTAATTCAAAGTGCAGATTTTACTTCTTCAGGTTGAAGTTTAAATACCTTTAAAAAAATTTTTTTTACTTGATGTTTAACGTAATTCTTTCTGGTAATTTAGTCAGTAACACAATGTTCTGTTGTCTTTCCTTAACGTCAGCGTAATTGAAATGATCAAACCGTTTTGTTTAAATAACTTCATGTATGTATAACTTAATATGTATTTGGAATGTGTAACATTGTTTTTTTTTAATAAATGTTTTAATGAAAAAAAAAAAAAAAAAAAAAAGGTAGCTGAGTGGTCAGCGTGACAGACTGTCAATCCTAAGGGCCCGGGTTCGATTCCCGGCTGGGTCGGAAATTTTCTCCGCTCAGGGACTGGGTGTTGTGTTGTCCTAATCATCATCATTTCATCCCCATCGACACGCAGGTCGCCGAAGTGGCGTCAAATCGAAAGACCTGCACCAGGCGAACGGTCTGCCTGACGGGAGGCCCTAGCCACACGACATTTCCATTTTATACCTCATTGTAGTTGACCTATTGCCAAGTACCAACTATCGATAACCAGCCAGACTCCATATGAAAAAATAAAAATTAAAAATATAAACAACATCACACAGAACTACACTGAAGAGCCAAAGAAACTGACACACCTGCCTAATATCGTCTAGAGTCCCCACGAGCAAGCAGAAGTGCCGCAACACGACGTGACGTGGACTCGACTAATGTCTGAAGTATTGCTGGAGGTACCTGACACCATCAATCCTGCAGGGCTCTCCACAAATCCATAAGAGTACGAGACGATGCAGGTCTCTTCTGAACAGCACGGTGAAAGGCATCACAGATATGCTCTATAATGTTATGTCTGGGGAATTGAGTGGCCAGCGGAAGTGTTAAAACTCTTCTGAATGTTTCTAGAGCCACTCTGTAGCAATTCTGGGCGTGTGGGGTGTCGCATTGTCCCGCTGGAATTGTCCAAGTCCGTCGGAATGCACAGTGGACATGAGTGGATGCAGGTGATCAGACAGGATTTTTACGTTCGTGTCAGTTTTCAGAGTCGTATCAAGACCTTTCAGGGGTCCCATATCACTCCTGCTGCACGCGCCCAACACCATTACAGAGCCTTCAACAGCTTAAACAGTCCCCTGCTGACAAGCAGGGTCCACAGATTCATGAGGTTGTCTCCATACCCGTACACGTCCATACGCTCGATAGAATTTGAAATGATACACATGTTTCCAATCATCAAAAGTTCAGTGTCGGTATTGATGGGCCCAGGCGAGGTGTAAAGCTTCGTTTGGTGCATGCATCAAGGGTACACGAGTGGGCCTTCGGTTCAGAAAGCCCATTACGATGATGCTCGAAGAGTACACGGGTGTACTGCCGGTCCATAGTGTCCAACGGGCACAGTATTTCGGCGATCAGACATGTGCCATCGTCAGCACACCTGACGATGGCGACATGTCTGATCGCCGAAACATTCTGCCCGTTGTCCGCTATGGGCCGGCAGTACACCCGTGCACTGTTCGAGCAAGAAATACGCCGGGAGAAACTGAAGAATCACATCATATCGATGATGTTTCGTTGAATGGTTTGCACGCCGACACTTGCTGATGATCACCATTGAAATCTGCAGCAATTTGCGGAAGGGTTGCACTTCTGTCACGTTCAAACATTTTATTCAGTTGTCGTTGGTCCCGTTCTTGCAGGACCTTTTTCGTGATATTCACGGTAAACTAGTGAAGTGGTCGTACATGAAATTCCCCACTTCATCGCTACTTCGAAGATGATGTGTCCCATCTCTCGCGCCTCGACTATAACACCATGTTCAAACTCACTCAAATTTTGATACCCTGCCACTGTAGCAGCAGTAACCGATCTAACAACTGCGCCAGACACTTGTTGTGTTATATAGATGTTGACAATAGCAGTGTCGTTTTCTGCCAGTTTACTCTGTATTTGAATATGGATGCCTACACCTTTGGCGCTTCAGTGTATTACGTGTAAGGGTACACAGTCCTGACGTGGTGATGGTGAGACAGTTCATGAACTTTAGAGAATGATTACACCGATGATTTAGGTATGATGATGGCAATGGTGATGCGATCTGTTCGATGCTGCCTTGTAGAGCACCTTCACGAAATGTAACGACATAAGAGTGATCCCTGTGGGACCTCGCACCTAGCCGCTGAGTCCGGCGGTTCCGCTGGACGCGTCTGTCCCAGGCGGGACCAATAAAAGCCACTCACGACTTTTTAAAGTGTTCCATATTGATGAGGGGGCGGAGCCAGAGACAATGGCTGCGGCAGCGGCTGCAGGTGAATAGGCGATGAGGCGGGCGCGCTTGAAACCAGAGACAGATCCCATTAGCTGCCGCTGCCGATGACGCGCCGTCACTGCCCCGCGCGTAATGGTCTAATCTCGCTGCATCCTCTCACACCCGACGAGTCGACTCCGTGCGTACGATTTTTGTCGGGGCACCGCGCCAGCTTCCACACCCATAATGAGGTTCGCTACCTTTTGACAGATATTCTCTCCTCGTCTCGCCGCTCCAGTCCTTTTGGTTCGTCGACGACCTCGCATTCGTCCGTCAGAGACGTGCTACAAAATGTTAAAGACGACACGCGGGACGGTTACAAGAGCGTCTGCGCTTGACGTGTTGTGAATAATAATGGTGTAGCACCGCAGTGTGCCTTGCGAACGTCTCGGCGGCCTCTGCAGGTGGTTTCATAAGTCTACCCTAGACTATCTGAGTGAAAGAGAGGCTAAGGCGTCAGTCGACTAAACGGCGAAAAGCAATACAATTTTTTTTCTGCCTGCTGCTATTGTAATGAACGAGGTGCATTCAGCAAGAAACTGAATATTTTATTTTTCCTCAGTCAGTTTCGGTTGAAACAGTGCAGAATTTGTTGTGCACCATCGTTGAATATTCCCGCTTTACCCTCTATAGTTTCGTGAAGTTCCGACAGGTGGCGGGATTTTGCGGAGAACTAAATCATCGCAGATATTCATAGTTGCTTGCAGAATGTTAACAAAGACCAGGCAGCAAACAAAAGCACGGTGAATCGTTGGGCGAGGCGTTTGTCTTCACGCAAACCTATTCGGTCGCCCACTTGCTGGCCGACGGACCATCTGCACAGAATTGCTTACGCGTTAAGAGAATGATCGTAAAAAAATTTTGTCGAACTTCGTCACAGACAGTGAAACATGGGTTCATCACTTCGAACCGGAAACAAAACGGCAGTCCATGGAGTGGCGCCACGCTACCTCTCCTCTGGAAGAGAAATTCAAAGCCGCAACCCCAGGCGGTAAAGTCATGACGGTAGGCTTCTGGGACTCTGAAAGGATTATTCTGTTTGACGTCCTCCCTCATGGTGCAACGATCGACTCAGAAGCGTATTGTGGTTCCCTCAGGGCACTGATGAAGCGACTGCAGCTTGTCCGTCTCCACAAAAATGCAAACGAAGTTCTTCTCCATGACAACACGAGTCCTCGCATAAGTGTGGCTCGAGAGGAGCTTACAAACCCTCAGTGTCTTGTTCTTCTCACAGCCCGGATCTTGAACCTTCCGACTTCCATCTGTTTGGCTCAATGAAGGATGCACTGTGCGGAAAGCAGTACGTGGATGATAGGGAGGTTACTGATGGAGCAGAATGTTAGGTCCGACGTCGACCAGTAGAGTGGTACCACGCAGGCATAAAGGGCATCCCAGTAAGGTGGCGTAAGGTCGTCGTACTGAACAGAGATTGTGTGGAAAAACAGTGTTTTGAGGCCAAAAGAGAGGGGGAATAGTACAGTGTATTGAAATTCTGAATATAACCAACCTGCTTTCAGAGAAATAAATGTGTCGCTTTACTTATTTAACGGCCCTCGTAAAATACAGTGCTATGGTGTCCATCTCCAGGAAGCATGAAACAACAAAAATACATATTTCTTCTTCATAGATTATTATTTACCCTTGTTAGTACTCGCAGGTATTCTACCCATGCCTTCTTTGTAACTTAACTACGGAACTGGGTTCAAATGGCTCTGAGCACTATGGGACTTAACTTCTGAGGTTAGCAGTCGCCTAGAACTTAGAGCTACTTAAACCTAACTAACCTAAGGACTTCACACACATCTATGCCCGTGGCAGGATTCGAACCTGCGACCGCAGCGGTCACGCGGTTCCAGACTGAAGCGCCTAGAACCGCTCGGCCACAACGGCCGGCGAGTTTTTGAATTTGGTTATCTTATTAAGAATATTGTCTCCATATTTTTTATTATGAATGGAAATTTGCATTTCTTCCATGATATCCATTCTATTACTCTTTCCGATTTTGTGCAAAATTTCAAGGTTGCCTTGGACTTTCAGAGGGTAGCCTGTGTCTTTACTGCTGATTTGTTACTTTTATCCAGTTTGTAGCAGTCTATCCGTTATTTAAATCGAATTCAGAAGTTTCTGCCTGTTTGGACTATATGGTATCTGTTGCGTGAGCTGCACGTAATCTTGTCAATGCCAGATGCATCAAAATCTGTAGCCATCGGTTTTTATAGTGTGAATAAGCTTCATACTTACGTAGTGCTGACGCTGATTTTTACATCTGTGTTTTTGAATACGTTTGCTAATTCGTCAGACATTCTTCCAAGGTAAGGCATTTTTTACATATTTCACTGCAGGGATGCTGTCACTTGAGAGTGCACTTTGGAGTTCTTTTTTTTAGTTTATTTTTATCTGGTGTGACACTGTATTAATAAGTGAAGGATCATATCCATGGTGTGGACTGCTATCGAGTTTATGGTTTCTGTTTGTTGTTAGAGACCTGTATGTTGAAACGGAAATTTGTGGGTTCTGTATAGCAATGACCTATAAACATCTTTTTAGTAGGAAGCAGGATGTGTAAAGGAGTTTTGTATCGTGGTCTCTCTATCAGTAGGTTTTCAGTAAATACTGAAGACCATCTTTTGGTTCTGTTTTGATATTTTCATGTCAACAAAACGCATGATGTTGTTTTCGTAAAACTTAAGGGTGAATTGGATACTTTTATGCAGACTATTGACTTTATTAAAAAGGTCTGTTGCTTCATCATCTGTACCACCAAACAAAATGAAGATGTCATCCACATACCTCTTATAGAATTTAACTTTGTTTGTGATGATACCTTTTTGTATCAGTATTTTATTCTCCATGTTTGATAAATATTTCTGATATTAGGTCACTTCCCATTGCTAGCCCTA
Organism: Schistocerca piceifrons; assembly: GCF_021461385.2. Taxonomy (NCBI): domain Eukaryota; kingdom Metazoa; phylum Arthropoda; class Insecta; order Orthoptera; family Acrididae; genus Schistocerca; species Schistocerca piceifrons. The sequence goes on along the minus strand of NC_060144.1, from coordinate 532,805,009 downwards.
AGCCTTGCCTGTAAATTTTGTTGTTGAAAGAGAAGTACTTATGTAAGGGTACTAAATTCAATTCGTGTATAATCTCTATTATTTCTTCTCTGCTCTGTGTCTTCTTTTTCAATAGGGTCTTTCTTATTTTTTCAGCCGTTTCATTAACTGGTGTTCTGCTGTAACGGTTAACAACGACTAAGGATAAAAAATGAAATAAGTGATTGTGTGGCATTATTGGCCGGGAGACCCCATCCGGGGAAGTTCGACCACAGGGTGCAAGTCGTGTTTCAGATGACGTCACATAGGGCAGCCTGCGCGTCGGTGATGATGAGGTGAGGACGAGGACAACACAACATCCAGTCCCTGAGTGGAGAAAATCTCCTACCCGGCCGGGAATCGAACCCGGGCCCGCTGCATGGTGGGCAAGCACGTTAACATATAGTTAAGTAGTCGCACTAAGGATAAAAACTTAGCTTGAGGTGGTACTATCTGGTTACTCATTCTATTAATAAGCTAATAACTGTTATTTATGGAATACGAGTTTCCAAGTATATATTTTTCAACAGACAATTTATTTCGTTATCTCCTTAATTTGTAGGCTAGGCTACTACTTGAGTTCACGATTGGCCTGACTGGTGTGTTGGTCGTATGAGTTTTATACTGTGCTCTGAGTCAAGGGACTGTGGGACTCATTACAATAACACCTGGTATTTCATTCTTAGTGGAAAGAAAGTTACTGTTGTTGCAAGCATTTTCTTATTTTAGCCTGGAACTTTTGTATCGTATCAAACTGAACTTCGTACATGTAATAATCTGCAAGAAATTCAAGTGTTTGTCGTATATAATTATCCTTAAACATAATACCTGTTGTGGAAACTTTATCAGATTTTACTGTTGGGGCATTATATTTTGCAGATTGTTATTGAGGGATTTAAGAACATTTATTTCAAAATTATTTGTTTTTGTTGCTTTGGTAGCTATATGTTTTTGTACAATTTTACTAGCCTTGGGGCCTAGTATTGTTTGTAAAGTGTTATTAAGTGTTGAACTGTCCGCAGCTCGTGGTCGTGCTGTAGCGTTCTCGCTTCCCGCGCCCGGTTTCCCGGGTTCGTTTCCCGGCGGGGTCAGGGATTTTCTCTGCCTCGTGATGACTGGGTGTTGTGTGCTGTCCTTAGGTTAGTTAGGTTTAAGTAGCTCTAAGTTCTAGGGGACTAATGACCATAGATGTTAAGTCCCATAGTGCTCAGAGCCATTTTTTTAAGTGTGCTTTAGGCAGCACAAGGTGACTTTCACATTATTGTGATTGTTGTTTGGATTTCAAGTATGCTTTATGACCTTATTTAGCAGTGCCATTTAAGTCTGACTGAACTGGAGGTAAGTTGTACTTACATCTCTTGGGAAAAATTGTCGGAGTTAATTTCCTATTTATGTATATATTTACAGGCAGCTTGCTTTTCTTTCTCAAACTGTCAAGCTTCCACGGATGAATGCTATTTTTGTAATTGCCTTTTATTGTTTCCAAGGATATCTTGGAGTAATTGGATCTGTGCTGGATGTTCCGTTAACATTAATTCCAAATGGGTCCAGTAAGGTAATCGATTGAGGTGTTCTTTCTTTTTATAAGGTTGTTTTATTTCACACCTTAGAGCGCTCATCTCTGGTTTTAGCAAGATGTGCTGAGGCTTGTCTTAATATCCACATATGTAGGTACCATGATTTCATATAGACATGCTTTGTGGAATTTTATGTCAAGAACATGTTTTAAGCAAATTTCATCTGATATTTCTGTATGCACGAAAAAATGTGAAAACTTGGCCGGTTTAATCATAATTCATTGTTGCCATATTGGTTACTTTTCTGAAACGGGACTGAGTGGAATAATGATTATTTGTATTTTCTGCTACTAGTCACTTTCAGTATCGTGAAAAAGCTGTAAAATGCGATAATCGAACTCATCCACGTGCGAAAAGTCCGCCATATTGTATTAAGTGTCCACCGTTTACATGCATGTAGAAAATTCTTTGCAGTGAAATACGTCAAAAAACAGAGACAAAATAATTAGTATTAAGTGTAATGTCACGCAACAGTTCCACCAGTGTACCGAGGACGAAAATCTAAGTTTTGAGACACGAAAGTCGAAAGTGAACAGACGTCACATAGAACAGTGTGCAACATGATTTTCGTAACATAGTAACGGTCGAAAACTGTCACCATCTCACGCTAGCTGTGGTGTCAATCACAATAAACAACGAAGCACAGCTCCACACCAAGAGACGACATCACTGAACATCGAATTCTGGCCAAACTCTGCCCTCCCTCCACCCTCAAAATACCACAACTGCCACTCCAGCAGCGAGCAGTAAACAACATGTTGTAGGTTAATCTAGTTTAAGATCATAAATTTTTAAGTAACAATTTTTCGTATGCATTAACGCCTGAAGATGGGCAGAACATGCCCGGAACGAGTTGCGTTACGTTAAAGTAAACATAAAGCAAATACAAGTGACTGGTAGCAGAAAATACAAATAAATAATTATTCCACAGTCTCGGTTGCCAAACGTAGCAAGTACCGTCACAGTTAGTTACAATAAAATAGCCAGGCACTGTATTTCTTATTTGGTGATTCAGGTGCTTTTGAGAGGACTTCTGTCACTATTAAGAAAATAGCAGTTTTGTCCTTCATAACATTTTGGGGAGATTTTGAACTGCCACTCACGTCGTCTCGATGGCGGAGTGTCTTTAATAACGTTAAGCCTTTGGGAACGGTTCTGACTTTGTCAATTATTTCTGTCTGATGTTGCCGAGCAGAGGGGATAATGATTCTCTGCAGCTAATTATGAAACTGCGCTTTGATGCAGAGTGTCGTGAGTCTCAAGATCCCCTTGAGTCGTCTTATAAAGTTATTGAGGACGAGAAGGGGAGGCAACCATGAGGAATTTCTTTGTCTCCCTGGAAGAGGATCGGCTCTTAATTGGCCCCAGCCGGGGGAAGGGTTGCGATCTGACAGAAGATGGGCTGTACAAGCAGAAAGGTATCATCAACATTATGAGAGATAGCTAATTTGTACCGCTGACAACAATTTCCACGAGTGTCACGGATAGGCAAAGACGAAATATTTTTCGGGAACGTATGAATATTTATTATAGATTCAAGATTTTTACAGATGCAGCGTTAGTGAAGCTGCTGGAAACTTACGTCAGAAATTGAAAAAAGAAAGACTGAGATCGCTGACTTTTGTTAGACATCTATTACAAAGTACTGATCATTTTTAACAATTCATTACAGTTTACTACTTAAGACAAAAAAGCTAATCTGGAAACCGGATACAAAACACCCGTTAGATCTTCCTCAGCATGACAGACAGCCTTGCAGAGAATTAATGTCTCACTGACGAATAATACAATTCTTCTCTGAATCTCTGCTGTCTGTTCCAAACTCCAAGTTGGTAACGGTCTCAGACTAATAAATACTCAGTAATACTTCGTGCGGAAGAGTTGTAATCGACCTTTTTAAGAACAGTTACATTTTCGCACTTTCCTTCCAACGTATCTGTCTGTCATCTAACTACACAACTACACGTCTGCGATCGTTCCACGCATTATCGTTTCGGATGAACAGTCAGAGGTATTTGACTGTTGTGATCGATCACGACGGTCGAACGGTGATGCGTTGGGGATCATCTGTCAATCAAAGCTTCAAGTACCAAATATCTGCATGACTCCTCGCCTTTATGAACAATTTTCTAGTAACAGTCTTCATGTATACAACCCTGTCAACAGCAAACACCCTTTCGACGTTATCTTTCACACCAATTAGGAATACCTAAGATTATCATGCCCAATGGGGTTGCGTAACAGTAAATGCACTGATTTCGGCTGGAGACTGAATCAGTTAGCTTTTCTAGTGCTCTACGCAAACCAGTGAAGATTGTGGCTAAAGTAGTTCAAAGATCTGCGGCAGATTTTGTGTCCCTAATGAGTCCGAGTAAAGTAGGGTAAAGAACAGATTCTAAACTAATGTGATACCTGATAAAAGAAGAGTACAACATCACACTCGTCATACTACTGCACGACAACCCTTGATGCGTTGTTTCAAGTTAGCTGAGAAACCTTAAGAAGAATCATAAAACGTTCATGAGATTTGCCCATCTAGGAAAAGCAATCGATATTGTGCAATGGTGTTCAGTGTTAAAAATTCTGAAAGATATAGAAGTAAATTATAGGGGAAAACGGTTAATATATAATATGTACACAAGAGGGAGTGCTAACAGAGGACGACCCAGAACTTAGAGCTCGGTTCAAAATGGCTACGAGACAGTCATGAGGTCTTTTAGCACTATTATTCAACCTGTACGTAGAATACGTAATGATGGAAATGAAGAAGGTGTAAAGGCATCGTTGGTAATATTCGCTGATGACATTGCTATCCACAGTGAAAGCGAAGAAATATTATCTGACCTATTGACTATAATGAACAGTGTAATGAGTAGATAATGTAGAATCAGGGTAAACCTAAGACCAAAGATATGAGGAGTAGCTCAGATGAGATTAGCGATAAACGTAACACCAAAACTGTTGATCATGAAATGAAGTAAAGGAATATTACTGCATTTGAAGCAAAATAACACAAGAGGTACGAGGCAAGGAGGACATACACTCCTGGAAATGGAAAAAAGAACACATTGACACCGGTGTGTCAGACCCACCATACTTGCTCCGGACACTGCGAGAGGGCTGTACAAGCAATGATCACACGCACGGCACAGCGGACACACCAGGAACCGCGGGGTTGGCCGTCGAATGGCGCTAGCTGCGCAGCATTTGTGCACCGCCGCCGTCAGTGTCAGCCAGTTTGCCGTGGCATACGGAGCTCCATCGCAGTCTTTAACACTGGTAGCATGCCGCGACAGCGTGGACGTGAACCGTATGTGCAGTTGACGGACTTTGAGCGAGGGCGTATAGTGGGCATGCGGGAGGCCGGGTGGACGTACCGCCGAATTGCTCAACACGTGGGGCGTGAGGTCTCCACAGTACATCGATGTTGTCGCCAGTGGTCGGCGGAAGGTGCACGTGCCCGTCGACCTGGGACCGGACCGCAGCGACGCACGGATGCACGCCAAGACCGTAGGATCCTACGCAGTGCCGTAGGGGACCGTACCGCCACTTCCCAGCAAATTAGGGACACTGTTGCTCCTGGGGTATCGGCGAGGACCATTCGCAACCGTCTCCATGAAGCTGGGCTACGGTCCCGCACACCGTTAGGCCGTCTTCCGCTCACGCCCCAACATCGTGCAGCCCGCCTCCAGTGGTGTCGCGACAGGCGTGAATGGAGGGACGAATGGAGACGTGTCGTCTTCAGTGATGAGAGTCGCTTCTGCCTTGGTGCCAATGATGGTCGTATGCGTGTTTGGCGCCGTGCAGGTGAGCGCCACAATCAGGACTGCATATGACCGAGACACACAGGGCCAACACCCGGCATCATGGTGTGGGGAGCGATCTCCTACACTGGCCGTACACCACTGGTGATCGTCGAGGGGACACTGAATAGTGCACGGTACATCCAAACCGTCATCGAACCCATCGTTCTACCATTCCTAGGCCGGTAAGGGAACTTGCTGTTCCAACGGGACAATGCACGTCCGCATGTATCCCGTGCCACCCAACGTGCTCTAGAAGGTGTAAGTCAACTACCCTGGCCAGCAAGATCTCCGGATCTGTCCCCCATTGAGCATGTTTGGGACTGGATGAAGCGTCGTCTCACGCGGTCTGCACGTCCAGCACGAACGCTGGTCCAACTGAGGCGCCAGGTGGAAATGGCATGGCAAGCCGTTCCACAGGACTACATCCAGCATCTCTACGATCGTCTCCATGGGAGAATAGCAGCCTGCATTGCTGCGAAAGGTGGATATACACTGTACTAGTGCCGACATTGTGCATGCTCTGTTGCCTGTGTCTATGTGCCTGTGGTTCTGTCAGTGTGATCATGTGATGTATCTGACCACAGGAATGTGCCAATGAAGTTTCCCCTTCCTGGGACAATGAATTCACGGTGTTCTTATTTCAATTTCCAGGAGTCTAGAAAGCAGGCTGGAACAGATGAAGTGGGCATTCCTGCCCAAAAGCAGTCTAGTATCAAACACCTGACTTAATTTGGGAAAGAAATTTATCAGAGCGTATGTTTGGAGCACAACAATGTATAGAAGTGAAACATGGACTTTGGGAGAAAGAAGAGAATCGAAGCGTTTGAGATGTGGTGCTGATGTTAAAATTAGGTGGACTGTTAAGATAATAAATGAGGTGGTTCTCCGCAGACTCAGAGAGGAAAGTAAAATACGGAGCACACTGACATGAAGAAGGGACAGATTGAGAGGACATGTGTTGGCACATTAGGGGATAATTTCCGTTATACTACAGGGAGCTATTCAGTGTGAGCCAGGATGCAAGGTACATACTTCAGGGGTCATAGTAATAGTGGTTCTGAACAAAAAAGTCATATGAACGTATGTCCCTTTTCTTAATACACTCCTGGAAATTGAAATAAGAACACCGTGAATTCATTGTCCCAGGAAGGGGAAACTTTATTGACACATTCCTGGGGTCAGATACATCACATGATCACACTGACAGAACCACAGGCACATAGACACAGGCAACAGAGCATGCACAATGTCGGCACTAGTACAGTGTATATCCACCTTTCGCAGCAATGCAGGCTGCTATTCTCCCATGGAGACGATCGTAGAGATGCTGGATGTAGTCCTGTGGAACGGCTTGCCGTGCCATTTCCACCTGGCGCCTCAGTTGGACCAGCGTTCGTGCTGGACGTGCAGACCGCGTGAGACGACGCTTCATCCAGTCCCAAACATGCTCAATGGGGGACAGATCCGGAGATCTTGCTGGCCAGGGTAGTTGACTTACACCTTCTAGAGCACGTTGGGTGGCACGGGATACATGCGGACGTGCATTGTCCTGTTGGAACAGCAAGTTCCGTTGCCGGTCTAGGAATGGTAGAACGATGGGTTCGATGACGGTTTGGATGTACCGTGCACTATTCAGTGTCCCCTCGACGATCACCAGTGGTGTACGGCCAGTGTAGGAGATCGCTCCCCACACCATGATGCCGGGTGTTGGCCCTGTGTGCCTCGGTCGTATGCAGTCCTGATTGTGGCGCTCACCTGCACGGCGCCAAACACGCATACGGCCATCATTGGCACCAAGGCAGAAGCGACTCTCATCGCTGAAGACGACACGTCTCCATTCGTCCCTCCATTCACGCCTGTCGCGACACCACTGGAGGCGGGCTGCACGATGTTGGGGCGTGAGCGGAAGACGGCCTAACGGTGTGCGGGACCGTAGCCCAGCTTCATGGAGACGGTTGCGAATGGTCCTCGCCGATACCCCAGGAGCAACAGTGTCCCTAATTTGCTGGGAAGTGGCGGTGCGGTCCCCTACGGCACTGCGTAGGATCCTACGGTCTTGGCGTGCATCCGTGCGTCGCTGCGGTCCGGTCCCAGGTCGACGGGCACGTGCACCTTCCGCCGACCACTGGCGACAACATCGATGTACTGTGGAGACCTCACGCCCCACGTGTTGAGCAATTCGGCGGTACGTCCACCCGGCCTCCCGCATGTCCACTATACGCCCTCGCTCAAAGTCCGTCAACTGCACATACGGTTCACGTCCCCGCTGTCGCGGCATGCTACCAGTGTCAAAGACTGCGATGGAGCTCCGTATGCCACGGCAAACTGGCTGACACTGACGACGGCGGTGCACAAATGCTGCGCAGCTAGCGCCATTCGACGGCCAACACCGCGGTTCCTGGTGTGTCCGCTGTGCCGTGCGTGTGATCATTGCTTGTACAGCCCTCTCGCAGTGTCCGGAGCAAGTATGGTGGGTCTGACACACCGGTGTCAATGTGTTCTTTTTTCCATTTCCAGGAGTGTAGTTTCCGAGGAAACTAATCAAAACAGTGGGGAATAGGACAAATGCAAATGATAATAAATGAAAGAATATGATGTAATGTTTCCTGTAATTGTGTAAATTTCCTCAGAAAAGATGTTCTAAAAGTTCTCCGTCAATTGCAATGCATTTCTCAGCTCTTGTAGACAGGTGCTGTGGTGCTAATCTTAGCTTATTCGCACCGTCCTTTACTTGAGCACACGTATTTACAATACGTGCGAGAAGTTCCCCTTTACATCCTTTCTGCCCACAAACAGTAATGTGATAGAATAAGGCCGGATGACCGCAGTGGCCAAGAAATCACTCAGTGGTGACCGGTAAAGCGCCCAGGACACTTTACAGTGAGGTGTTGTGTCACTGGCCGTACGCAATGTGCAGGAGCTCTGTCGTACTGAAAGTATAAGCGACGTCGTGTTGCCAAAGGAAAATCCTCCGAATGATCTTGTAACACGTTTTGAAGGAAATAGAGATAGCGTACTCCATTAGGAAGGTTATCTGAAACAACTGAACCGCAATAATATCGCACCATACATTAATTGAGAACCGACGTTGAAAATTTGTTTCCGCAGTAGCGTGCAGACTTTCATCTGTCCGTATGTGAGAGTTGAGCGTGTTATTGATCCGTTGCTTGTAAATGTTGTGTGTGAATTCCTAATGGACCAAACTGCTGAGGTCATCGGGCCATAGACTTACACTCTACTTAAACACTAACTTAGGCTAACAAGGGAACCTCCCCATCGCACCCCCTTCAGATTTAGTTATAAGTTGGCACAATGGATAGGCCTTGAAAAACTGAACACAGATCAATCGAGAAAACAGGAAGAAGTTGTGTGTAACTGAAGAAAATAATCAAAATATACAAACTGAGTAGTCCATGCGCAAGATAGACAACATCAAAGACAGTATAAGCTCAGGAGCACCGTGGTCCCGTGATTAGCGTGAGCAGCTGGGAGAGGAGAGGTCCTTGGTTCAAGTCTTCCCTCGTGTGAAAAGTTTAATTATTTATTTTCAGACAATTATTATCTGTCCGTCCGATGCGATGTAACTGCGCCGCAGTATGGAGCGCAATCCATAAACAAACATCGAAACACACGACGTCACTCGACTACAGCGCACGGAAGAGAGAGTATTCCTGCTAACGAGGCTTCCTGGCTGGCAGTTGACTGCTCGCTACTGTGGACGAGAGTGCATTAAATACGTGAGGTGTATTCCGTGGGCAATACGAATCCAGCAAATATTGCTCGCGACATCAATAATAATCGCACGGTTTTGCGGTGCGTTCGCAAAACACAGACACTAAACTTATTACAGTGAACAGAGACGTCAGTGAACGAACGAACAGATCGTAACTTTGTGAAAATAAGGAAAATAAACTTTTCGCTCGAGGGAAGACTTGAACCAAGGACCTCTCCTCTCCCAGCTGCTCACGCTAACCACGGCGCTCCTGAGCTCCACAATCCTTGATGTTGCCTATCTTGTACATGGACTACTCAGTTTGTATATTTTGCTTATTTTTTTCATAGTTCCACACAACTTCTTCCTGTTTTCTCGGTTGATCTGTGTTCAGTTTTTCAAGGCCTATCCACTGTGCCAACTTATAACTAAATCTGAGGGGGGTGCGATGGGGAAGTTCCCTTGTAAGAACGACACACACACCCATGCCCGAGGGAGGGCTCGAACCTCCGGCGGGAGGGCATGTAAATGTTGACTGATCAATGAATAGAATACGTGAAATAAAGCGTTCATTAGCAATGATCCACTGACAGAGTTAGTTTCGTATTCGTCATCTCCTACGTGCAGATGTTGCACACACACTTCCGATGATATGAATGCAGACCCTACTCACGTACTGTTCGTATCACTCTTGATTGTTGAATGTCAAACTGTGCAGCAATACTTCTATGGCTGATAGTTGGGGATCCGCGTTATATCATTTCAAGATTGTAAATTCACTAGGATCTTATTGGAGGCAACATTCAGATTCACCATGTATCCTAGGAAGCGTACCATACTCACGCAATCTTTCAAACACCCTGCTAAATACTTTGCTATCCGGAGCTCTGCGATTTGGAAATCGTCGTTTGTATCCGCGAACAGCGGAACTGGTATTCCCATTGCAAAACGCATAGACAAGGATCATGTCACCGTACACCGCATGTGTGAAGATCTTTGGCATTATCACTATACTGACCCGTACTGTTTTGACTGTACACGTACCAACACTGTAGTACATTGGTGCAACCACTCTACTGAGGCGTGAGGTAAACAAGGTGTATACTTGCAGGAATGGTCGCATCAGGCGAAGTGCTCACTAAAATGGTCCGTTTTTTGTTCCGAGTCACCCTCAAAGTAAGACTGTTGATATTTTTAAAAACATCAGGGATGCCATATATCGTAATTTAAAATTTATCACTATCGGCTCTCGAGATATCGGTAAGTAATATCGGTATATCGACGGAAAAAATATCGATGTACCTGTCTATAAAAATATCGGCTGCACACTGTAAATATACTGCCGGTTTTAGAGCTGTATATTTAAGTACCGATTTATTGTTAGGTATTCTGTACATCAACAAGCAAGGAGCCTACCTGTCCCCCTTGGAACAAGAATTGAAAGGAAGAAAGATGCATATTCATGCTTGGAGATAACTACTTTGCTAACAATGGTAACTGCATGTAAGTGACACCATAAAAGGTGACCAATAAGTCCGTCGCTCGGTTTCGTCACATATCGCACTTGTCCGGAACACTTCATGTCGACTTCCCCGTTTTTTTCTTCCATTTCTGCCAACCCCCCGCCAGTGCCCTAGCAGCTGTAGTGTCCAAACTGCGTGGTGAAACTAAACGCTGCAGTTTTGCTGGTAGCGCCGAGCGCTGCTTTAGTCAGCATTTCCCCCTCACACGTCTCCGCCCACCGGAAATACCGATCTTCTTATTTAGATTTTTTTCATTATTTTCAGCAATTGTTTTTCAAGATGCCGACGTAAAGAAATAGCACACTAGTCACATAAAATTTTTTTTTTGAACGTAACTGGAGTGCTGTTTGTTCACATCGGAAATCTTGTTACTCCACTCACACCGCCAACCCCCATTGCAATGGGAGTTCCTCTTCTGTGCCACATGTACTTGCTTCACACAGTCAAAGAGAAAGATTGGACGTGATGGAAGCTCAACAATAGTAAGATTCCTTTACACAGAGAAAGTAAAATTATGTCCTACTACAATTGCAAACGAACAAGTTCAAATAGTCACAGAAATTTTGAAAAAAAATAATGTAATGTAAAATATACATATCGACACTCGATTTTGTCGTTTTGATGTCGATACATCGGTGAAAAACCTGTTCCTTGTTTGTTGTTGTGGTGTTCAGTCATGAGACTGGTTTGATGTAACTCTCCATGCTTCTCTCTCCTGTGCAAGCCTCTTCATCTCCCAGTACCTACTGCAACCTACATCCTTCTGCATCTACTTAGTGTATTTATCTCTTGGTCTCCCTCTACGATTTTTACCCTCTACACTACCCTCCAATACTAAATTGCTGATCTCTTGATGCCTCAGAACACGTCCTACCAACCGATCCCTTCTTCTAGTCAAGTTGTGCCACAAACACCTCCTCTCCCCAATTCTGTTCAATACCTCCTCATTAGTTATGTGATCTACCCATCTAATCTTCAGCATTCTTCTGTAGCACCACGTTTCGAAAGCTTCTATTGTCTTCTTGTCCAAACTATTTGTCGTCCACGTTTCACTCCCATACATGGCTACACTCCATACAAATACTTTCAGAAACGACTTCCTGACACTTAAATCTATACTCGAAGTTAACAAATGTCTCTTCTTCAGAAACGCTTTCCTTGCCATTGCGAGTCTACATTTTATATCCTCTGTACTTCGACCATCATCAGTTATTTGCTCTCCAAATAACGAAACTCCTTTACTGCTTTACGTGTCTCATTTCCTAATCTAATTCCCTCAGCATCACCCGACTTAATTCGACTACATTCCGTTATCCTAGTTTTGCTTTTGTTGATGTTCATCTTATATCCTCCTTTCAACCTCTCTTCCGAGTCCTTTGCTGTCTCCGACATAATTACAAAATGGCTCTAAGCACTATGGGACTTAACATCTTAGGTCATCAGTCCCCCAGAACTTTGAACTACTTAAACCTAACTAACCTAACGACATCACACACATTCATGCCCGAGGCAGGATTCGAACGTGCGATCGTAGCAGCAGCGCAGTTCCGGACTGAAGCGCCTAGAACCGCTAGGCCACAACGGCTGGCTGACATCATTACAATGTCATCGGAGAACCTCAAAGTTTTTATTTCTTCTCCATGGATTTTAATTCCTACTCCGAATATTTCTTTTGTTTCCTTTACTGCTTGCTCAATATACGGATTCAATAACACCGGGGAGAGGCTACAACCCTGTCTCACTCCATTCCGAACAACTGCTTCCCTTTTATGTCCCTCGACTCTTATAACTGCCATCTGGTTTCTGTACAAATTGTAAGTAGCCTTTCGCTCCCTGTATTTTACCCCTGCCACCTTCAGAATTGGAAAGAGAGTATTCCAGTCAACATTGTCAAAAGCTTTCTCTAAGTCTACAAATGCTAGAAACGTAGGTTTACCATTCCTTAACCTATCTTCTAAGATAAGTCGTAGGGTCAGTATTGCGCAGGTGTTCGAACATTTCTACGGAATCCAAACTGATCTTCCCCATGGCCAGCTTCTATCAGTTTATCCATTCGTCTGTAAAGAATTCGTGTTAGTATTTTGCAGCCGTGACTTATTAAACTAATAGTTCGGTAATTTTCACATTTGTGAACACCTGATTTCTTTGGGATTGGAATTATTATATTCCTCTTGAAGTCTGAAGGAACTGAAAAACATATTGCCGATGTATATCGATAGCTTTTGTAAAAACACCTTTATGTAGATATATCGATATTTTATCGACAGCCTACCTCATGGTATGTACCTTTCCTTCTGACTCACCCTGTAGAGGGTGGAATTGTAGAGAAAGACAGAGATTGGAATACAGTCGACAAATAACTGAAGAAGGTAAGTGCAAGTGCTTCTCTGAGATGTCGTCGTGTGACTAGGACCTCCCGTCAGGGAGACCCTTCGCCGGGTGCAAGTCTTTCGATTTGACGCCACTTTAACAACTTGCGCGTCAATGGGGATGAAATGATGATGATTAGGGCAACACAACACCCAGTCCCTGAGCGGAGAAATTCTCAGCCGGGAATCGAACCCGGGCACTTAGGATTCTCATTCTGACGCGCTGACCACTTTTTTTTTTTTTTTTTTTTAATCTCATTTTGTTCGTTTTCGTTCGTTGTATCTGCTCTGGGCGGATGTCGAAAGACACCCGTTTCAGTTCGTTGTTGATCCATTAAATCAAGTTTTTTTATTACAGAGGGCAGCTATCCCTCTGACCGAACACGCTAAGCTACCGTGCCGGCTGACCACTCAGCTACTGGGTGTGGACTTCTCTGAGGTGAAGGGGTTGTCACAAAAGAGACTGTCGTGGTGGGACGCATGCACTCAGTCAGAAGACTGATCGCCTCCAAAAAGATCCTTCCCGAATTCGAGATTAAGCTCCGTCCCCGATGCTCTCATCGTCGGCGGGACGTCCAATTCTAGGCTTCCTTCCACTTTCCAGCTCCTGTGGAAGCGAGAAGAAGGATTACAAAGTGAGGCATTCATCGCGTCAGACGACGTACGGATCACCCACCGCAGGCATACCAGTCTCCTGTACTTGTTCCGCAGAGGAAGCCGGTTGCTGGGGCAGTGCATGGAGGCGGTCAAGGGAGCGAGACGGGTTCATCTCGCGGTGACGTGACAGACAGTTGCAACACGACGCCGCGAGAGGGCGCCGGCGGCAGAAGCGGCGGCGACGGCGGCGGCGGGGCGGCTGCGGAGCAAGTTTTTGTTCGCTAATGAAATGCACTTAGCGCCGGGAAAGTGGGGCTCACTAATGGCTGCCGACCCAGCTCCTCGCGTGTGTCAATATGTCGCTTCCATTTGCGTCTCTATTAGCACCCGACCGGCGTCCTTTAAGGGGCGGGTCGGGAAAAAAGAGTGAAGCGTGAGGGACGAACAACTTACTATTTTGTCCGGGCATTTCTCGCCCAACTTTTAGCCCGTTTTGTAGCGCACAATGCCGCCCGTGACGGTGTTGCGAATGAGCATCTGGCGGTCGCTCCTTTCCCCCGTGTTACACAACGGCTGCCGCTCGCGTGGGACGTCCTCCAGCACGCGTATGAATCGTTGCTTTTCACTCGCGAGGCGTCGGGGCATACCGAAAATACGTCACGCTTTGCTCGAGCCGCATCTCCGAATGCTGGCATTGTACGGCAGCTACAGCGTGGAGAAGCACTGAGCACTGTTTTAAAAATTTCGACATGGTGTCAGAAATGGCGGAATTAGTAACTAACATTTGTGTTCAGTTTTAGTCGTATATTTGTGTGGCCATAGGTATTCTTTCATTATTTAAAATCCGTCAATGTAACTACTAAAAATGCGTATTTGTATCACCATACGCGTTTCGTTTTATTCATATAAACATCTTCTGTGACGGTAACATTTTTTTTTCGATTTCCGCTTACATCTGGAAGTGTTACCACCTTGTACATTTTTCAGGTAGTTCTGCGTTTAGCACTGCTGATTCTGGCCTAATCTCGTTATGGTTTGCAGCACTGCACTTTTATCGATGGGCAATACGGCATAATATAGCAACACAGTTGTAGTGCTAATTTACGTATTCCTGGCTGATCACCTCTCTATAAAAGCCAGGAATACGTAACCGAACACTAGCGGTGGTATATTTTGTCGTACCGCACGTTACGGTATGTAAAGTGCTGCAAACCGCAGCTAAATAAAGGTAGAAACAGGAGTGTCAAAAACAGGAACAGCTGAAGAGGACATGCATAAAGAACTTAAAAAAATAAACAAAAAAACGGAGCGCGTATGGTGACAAAAATACGCATATTCAGAAGTCGCGCAGATTAATTTTTAACACTTTTAATCTTTATTTTGTGATACCACAACTTCGGGTGTTTAGTCAGTATTAAACTCTTCAAGTGTAGCACTACCATCAACACATACATGCCGGCCGGGGTGGCCGAGCGGTTCTAGGCGCTTCAGTCTGGAACCGCGTGACCGCCACGGTCGCAGTTCGAATTCTGCCTCGGGCATGGATGTGTGTGATGTCCTTAGGTTAGTTAGGTTTAAGTAGTTCTAAGTTCTAGGGGACTGATGACCTGAGAAGTTAAGTCCTCAGAGCCATTTGAACCATTCTGAACACATACATGTCGTTTATCGGTTTCACAGTAATGGATATTACCGTGAATGAGGTATTTGGTTGTGACTAAGCGAAGCTAAGTGCTACACATCTGTTCTTTCAGTGGAACTCTACGTTGGAAGGTGCCTATGTCATCGAAAATATCGTAAGCGTCTTTCTGGACTGGGACTGGTTACCCAGCGGTTAGTTTTGCTGAACTAGCTTCCTGATATGTCGGATTCACGGTAATAGATATTAACCTGTCGTAATCGAGATATTCAACGTAGATGACATTTTGTTGAAGATTCACTTGGCGTTGTTTGTTACTGAGAAACTAAATTGTCTTGTTTATCGTGACATACTAATGTGCAAATTGTAAAGCAACTACTGAAGCATTCTGGTGATTAATATAATTTGACAAACAGGCGAAGTATAGAAACAATCTTTGGGGAGCCTTGGTATGGAACAGTTGCAGGTCTCGGGAATAAATTACGTCAAAAATTTTTTCGGACGTACAGGAGAAGTATAGAAGTAATCTTTGGGGAGTCTTGGGATGGAACAGTTGCAGGTCTCGGCAATAAACCACGGTAACAGTTTTTTCAGATGCAGGGAATGAGAATGGAATTTGTTGGCCCGATGGCGATAGTTTTCTTGAAGACACAGTTCAACGTCGGATGGGATAAGAAACAGGACTACCAGCGAACAGCCTTCAGTTGAAAGTTTGCGCAAATACAATGAACGACGAAAGGAAGGTAGGAATTTCATTCATCTATGGACAATTCTGAAGGCGGTAGGGGTAAAATACAGGAAGCGAAAGGCTATTTACAATTTGTACAGAAACCAGATGGCAGCTATAAGAGTCGAGGGACATGAAAGGGAAGCAGTGGTTGGGAAAGGAGTGAGACAGGGTTGTAGCCTCTCCCCAATGTTATTCAATCTGTATACTGAGCAAGCAGTAAAGGAAACAAAACAAAAATTAGGAGTAGGTATTAAAATCCATGGAGGAGAAATAAAAGCTTTAAGGTTCGCCGATGACATTGTAATTCTGTCAGAGACAGGAAAGGAGTTGGAAGAGCAGTTGAACGGAATGGAGGATACAAGATGACCATCAACAAAAGCAAAACAAGGATAATGGACTGTAGTCGAATTAAGTAGTATGATGCTGAGGGAATTAGATTAGGGAATGAGACACTTAAAGTAGTAAATGAGTTTTGCTATTTGGGGAGCAAAATAACTGATGATGGTCGAAGTACAGAGGATATAAAATGTAAACTGGCAATGGCAAGGAAAGCGTTTCTGAAGAAGAGAAATTTGTTAACATCGAGTATAGATTTAAGAGTCAGGAAGTCGTTTCTGAAAGTATTTGTATGGAGTGTAGCCATGTATGGAAGTGAAACATGGACGATAAATAGTTTGGACAAGAAGAGAATAGAAGCTTTCTAAACGTGGTGCTACAGAAGAATGCTGAAGATTAGATGGGTAGATCACATAACTAATGAGGAGGTATTGAAGAGAATTGGGGAGGAGTTTGTGGCACAACTTGACTAGAAGAAGGGACCGGTTGGTAGGACATGTTCTGAGGCATCAAGGGATCACCAATTTAGGGCAGCGTGGAGGGTAAAAATCGTAGAGGGAGACCAAGAGATGAATACACTAAGCAGATTCAGAGGGATGTAGACTGCAGTTCGTACTGGGAGATGAAGAAGCTTGCACAGGATAGAGTAGCATGGAGAGCTGCATCAAACCAGTCTCAGGACTGAAGACCACAGCAACAACAACATATGGACCATGTAAGTTATAAGAACAATAACGACCGCTGCGCATTATCTTCGTGCTTCCATGTGCGTGCTTCCATGTGGGTACCCTCAGCTCCCGCAAGTGGACGAGTTACTTGAACAGGTCTGGAAGAGGGGAAGCGAACTATTGAATAGACAACGTAAGACGCCATTTAAAAAAGGCAGCTGCTTCCAAAATAGGACGACACGAATTCCCATAAAGGAAAGAAGAGTTTGAACAGAGTAGATACACTGCGGAGCTATGCCCGACTGCTGCCGTACACGTTGCAGCGCTATCGTCCTTCAGCTGTCTGCGTAATTTGTACGCAAACACTGGACTGACTGGTAGAACGATGCTCTCTGTTCGAATGACCACTCGGGGCTCTCGCGACTCGGAAACGAGTGAGCCGATGATCCTCCGCGCGGAACGGTGCTGGGCCAGTGGATACATTTATGTCGAACAGCGCCGCTGGCGCTTTGACTGTACCCGGCGGCGCGTCATCGACAGTGAGTGACTCCGAGGGCCCTCGACGGCCGGTGAGCGGCCGGTGAACAACGGCCGCCGGTCCGCGATCCGCGATCCGCGCCCTGGAGGGCCCTCCGCAGACCGGCGCGGCACAGCCGTAATCGAGAGCGCCGGCGTATTTAGGCCGCCGTAATTGCGCTTCGCGGGCCGCGATAGCTCGGCGCGTCCCATTAATTACCCGCCGTTTTGTGGAACGTGCGCCCCAGCTGTGGCGCCGCCACCTCCGCAGTCTGTCCGCCTGACAGACCTCGAACCGCCCACGTCACAGCAGCCGGAGATCTACTCACTGTGATCAGCAGAATGCGCATTATGCAACTACACCGCTACTGCCAAAATGCAGCTCCTTTGATTTCACACTTTGTACATTTACGCTACAGAAACATTTATTTGTTCTTACGTTAATATCCATTTATTACACTTATTTATAATACTGCGAACAAAAACCTCCTTCTTGGCCTTCTAAACGAATGTCCCATCCAGTTTGTAAGTAGGCTGTTTAGGTTTTTATGTTGGTAACGCCACATAGCGCTCTATATGAAAATCACTGACTGTGCTGTGTGAAGGCTGTGATTGGTTTGCATTGTCGCAGTATATGCTATTGTAGTGTTAGGCAGTTGGCTGTTAACAGCGCGTAGCGTTGCGCAGTTGGAGGCGAGCCGCCAGCAGTGGTGGATGTGGGGAGAGAGATGGCGGAATTTTGAGAGCGGACGATCTTGACGTGTGTCCATCAGAAAGAGTAAATTTGTAATATTGGATATCATGGACTGATATATATACACTCCTGGAAACTGAAATAAGAACACCGTGAATTCATTGTCCCAGGAAGGGGAAACTTTATTGACACATTCCTGGGGTCAGATACATCACATGATCACACTGACAGAATCACAGGCACATAGACACAGGCAACAGAGCATGCACAATGTCGACACTAGTACAGTGTATATCCACCTTTCGCAGCAATGCAGGCTGCTATTCTCCCATGGAGACGATCGTAGAGATGCTGGATGTAGT
This sequence comes from Schistocerca piceifrons, assembly GCF_021461385.2. Taxonomy (NCBI): domain Eukaryota; kingdom Metazoa; phylum Arthropoda; class Insecta; order Orthoptera; family Acrididae; genus Schistocerca; species Schistocerca piceifrons. Next base: position 532,786,465 of record NC_060144.1, on the reverse strand, counting down.
CCTGTGGAACGGCTTGCCATGCCATTTCCACCTGGCGCCTCAGTTGGACCAGCGTTCGTGCTGGACGTGCAGACCGCGTGAGACGACGCTTCATCCAGTCCCAAACATGCTCAATGGGGGACAGATCCGGAGATCTTGCTGGCCAGGGTAGTTGACTTACACCTTCTAGAGCACGTTGGGTGGCACGGGATACATGCGGACGTGCATTGTCCTGTTGGAACAGCAAGTTCCCTTGCCGGTCTAGGAATGGTAGAACGATGGGTTCGATGACGGTTTGGATGTACCGTGCACTATTCAGTGTCCCCTCGACGATCACCAGTGGTGTACGGCCATGTAGGAGGTCGCTCCCCACACCATGATGCCGGGTGTTGGCCCTGTGTGCCTCGGTCGTATGCAGTCCTGATTGTGGCGCTCACCTGCACGGCGACAAACACGCATACGACCATCATTGGCACCAAGGCAGAAGCGACTCTCATCGCTGAAGACGACACGTCTCCATTCGTCCCTCCATTCACGCCTGTCGCGACACCACTGGAGGCGGGCTGCACGATGTTGGGGCGTGAGCGGAAGACGGCCTAACGGTGTGCGGGACCATAGCCCAGCTTCATGGAGACGGTTGCGAATGGTCCTCGCCGATACCCCAGGAGCAACAGTGTCCCTAACTTGCTGGGAAGTGGCGGTGCGGTCCCCTACGGCACTGCATAGGATCCTACGGTCTTGGCGTGCATCCGTGCGTCGCTGCGGTCCGGTCCCAGGTCGACGGGCACGTGCACCTTCCGCCGACCACTGGCGACAACATCGATGTACTGTGGAGACCTCACGCCCCACGTGTTGAGCAATTCGGCGGTACGTCCATCCGGCCTCCCGCATGCCCACTATACGTCCTCGCTCAAAGTCCGTCAACTGCACATACGGTTCACGTCCACGCTGTCGCGGCATGCTACCAGTGTTAAAGACTGCGATGGAGCTCCGTATGCCACGGCAAACTGGCTGACACTGACGGCGGCGGTGCACAAATGCTGCGCAGCTAGCGCCATTCGACGGCCAACACCGCGGTTCCTGGTGTGTCCGCTGTGCCGTGCGTGTGATCATTGCTTGTACAGCCCTCTCGCAGTGTCCGGAGCAAGTATGGTGGGTCTGACACACCGGTATCAATGTGTTCTTTTTTCCATTTCCAGGAGTGTATAATGACTTTTGAACAGTATTAAGGTAAATATATTGTTTGTTCTCTATCAAAATCTTTCATTTGCTAACTATGCCTATCAGTAGTTAGTGCCTTCAGTAGTTTGAATCTTTTATTTAGCTGGCAGTAGTGGCGCTCGCTGTATTGCAGTAGTTCGAGTAACGAAGACTTTTGTGAGGTAAGTGATTCATGACAGGTATAGGTTAATGTTAGTCAACGCCATTGTCCTTGTAGGGATTATTGAAACTCAAATTGCATTGCGCTAAAATTATTGGCTGTCAGTTTAGTGTTGATCAGAATAGGTAATTCATTATTTTTTCTAAGGGGACGTTTCAAGTTCTTGCTTTCTTTTAAAAACTGCAGCAGTCTCCTCCTCTCACCAAATCCTTCCAACACTCTTTTTCTCCTCACTGTTTCCATCCATCGTATCCTCTCTATTCTCCTCCATATCCACATCTCAAATGCTTCTAATCTTTTTCCCCTCTCTTGCCTCTGTATCGATGTTTCTGCCCCATAATGTGCCACATTCCAGACAAAGCATTTGCCAACCCTTTTCTCATTCCTTTATCTAGTTCGCCGTATCATAACCTTCCCCTTCTATTGACTGCCACCATCGTTACAGTAATGTGTGTTTCCACCTCTTGATGACATCTCGTACTTCTAGGATACTGAAGCACTCTTACTTGGCTAGTAATAACTTGCTTTAACTTAATATTTGTCAATCTCATTCCTCTGTAATACTAAGTTAAAGGTTTCTCGCAATAACAAAAGTATTGACATAAAATGGAGGGTATCTGACGGAGTACAAATTAGTACTCATCCAGTGTTTGATAATAAGAGCACCTAGCGGTTTCCAACAAACTTCAAACATAAATTTGCACATTTTCTAAATTCTGTCAATAGTCTTTAGGTGAGCTGTTTGAAATCAATAAAACTAACATAATTAGGGTTTTGCTCCTTCATCCATACATGTTTTCCATGTTTAACTGAAATATTTAACACAACAACTCATCTTTAAAGTAATCAGACGTCTGAACGTGTTTTGTTCTTTAAGGGGCTCCGGAACGCCCTATACTTGCAATGTTAAAATAACGCTTATAAATTACATCTTTCCTCACAAAGTATTTGAGGCAGGAAGTTGAACGTTTTACAGATTATTTATTGGAATATGGGCTACAACTTAACACAGGGATTTTACAAAATTTTAGTTCAGTTATTAAAGATGATTTTTTTTCAATTGTAATGAAAATTCACAACATTTTTTTGCAATTTTTGATTTATATATTCAAAAATATACAGTTTTTTGGAAAAAGGCTGTGTTAAATTATGCAGAAGGTACTGTGTAATATTTACCGAAAGTTTGAAACAAATATGTTTGGAAGATCCTTAGAAAACATGTAATTAGTATGAGAAAATAAAAGTTTTGGGAAGCGAGCGACAAAGATTGGATTAACTTTTTAGTGCATTCCAGGTCCATAGGATGGATTATCTTCATCCTCTGCAAACTCCTCCTCCAGCTTCCTCTTGTTCCTCCTCCTGTTTACTCTTGCTTGTATTTCTAGACTCTTTACAGCCTTGTCTGCAGCCCGAAGGCGTTCCTTGTCTAAAGCAAGCATCGCTCGTTGTTGTGTTCGTAGATTTTGCTACCATTTTCTTCAGTTGCAGTTACTGCAACACTGTTCCAAAAGGTGGTCATGTATGAACACTTATCACATTTCAGTTGTATTTCACTAGCAAGTCCTACGTGCTTTATTATGGAGAGTTCCAGACCAACTTCACTACAATGAATACATCTTACACAGTTTGAAAAAATTCCTTTGAGAACCGACATATCAAATATTTCATTCACATCCGATTCGCCCATAAAACACTCGTAGTTTTCACTCATTGAACCAAGCTTCTTCTGTGAAGTATTTTCTTTCCCACTTTGACTACTATGGGCAGGTGTACTTGAGAGGTTAGGTTCACTCACTTGGTTATCGTCTTTATTGTTTACAGTAATAACACATACCTGTGGCTTTCCAACATTTCTCCTTTTCTTAAAAGCCTTCAGAGGATTTCTAATAACTTTACTTTTACTCATTATTATACTTCAACAAACCAGAGACTCAAGAAACAGAATTAATTACGAATATTTTCGAGATAACAACAGAGTAAATAAACATGAAACAATCGACAATCACACCAGCGATATATATTGAACCATCACAGGTTAGCCACAACACATACTCTATCTCACATCACTAAAATGTACCTGATGAACACGGACGTTAATAATAACACCATTTGACAGCAGTTTAACAGCGCCACAGTGGGTCACGCCCATATAGAACACATTTCAAAAAAAATTTAAAAATAGTTGTAGTCTTCGGAATTGAATAAATTATATATCTATTAAAAGGTAATAGTCTGCAGAGTCAGAAAACGCAAAAAAGTAAAAATTGAACTTTTCATGATTTTGAGCCTTTCCGGAGCCCCTTAAAGATTCAGGAGTGGCATTAATGGTTTCAAATGGTTCAAATGGCTCTGAGCACTAAGGGACTTAACTTCTACGGTCATCAGTTCCCTAGAACTAAGAACTAATTAAACCTAACTAACCTAAGGACATCACACACATCCATGCCCGAGGCAGGATTCGAACCTGCGACCGTAACGGTCGTTCGGCTCCCGACTGTAGCGGCTAGAACCGCACGGTCACTCCAGCCGGCAGTAATTCTGAAGGATTCGCAGGGAAGGATATTAATCAAATGGTTACAAATAAACAAACACATTTTCCAACTCATCTTTCTTTTAGAGGCTCGTTACTAAGACGGAAGAGTAACGTCTCGTGTAATTTGCTTGTTGTGAAAACGCTCGGAAATTCTGAACTGACAACTCTCGTGTTACGGAATTGACAGTAACATTTCAGTGTGCACGGTCTGACAGTGGAAGGGCGGCGTCAGGGCCTCGGTAGTGGCAGCGTCCCGCAGAATCGCAGCAGGTTTCGGAGGCGGCGCGCGCTCACATCGTTGAGCAGCGCATTGAAACCGAGCTGGCCTTCCGCGTCCCTGCAGAGTTCCGTAATTGGCATCGCTCCGTGGGCGGCGCTGCACGCTCCTTTAATTCCTCCCCCCTCGGTCAACCCGCGCAAATCCGAGAGTGGCTTTCATTATGATCTATAGTTGCGGGAGATGGAAATTGAAAAATGGCGGCCAATTAAAGGTAGGAGCCCCGTTGCCGGGGACGGATTCTCATTTGCGTTGACTGGCTAAAAGCCTTTAATTTCAAGACCGGATCATCTCTGCCCTGGGTTTCATAATGGCCGCGCTCGTGTGCCGCTGTTTAATAAATACACTCGCTCATAAAGCTTTGGCAGGATCAGCGCGGTTGGCAAGGTGTATACATATATATATGTTCCAGGGCGACCTCAGAACTTCAAGTGGACAGCTGCTGTCGGGGATCCTCTAGGACAAAAACCCAACTGTGCTCTCGGGGGCCAATGCGAACGGTATGCTTCCGCTCAAATACCGGTGGCCGAGCTTATGAAAGCACCGTCGTATATTTGGCTGAGCGGTGAGCTAGGTGTTCACATTATTAACAGGTTTCTCTGCTCTTTAATACACGGTGAACCAGCTTCGGACGTAGATGAAGGATGGGTTCACTATTATTTTTGTATTAATTTGACTTTACTATATTTGCTTTAATTAGACAGCTTCTTTATGTGAGTATATACAGGGTGGTCCATTGATCGTGACCGGGCCAAATATCTCACGAAATAAGCGTCAAACGAAAAAACTACAAAGAACGAAACTTGTCTAGCTTGAAGGGGTAAACCAGATGGCACTATGGTTGGCGCGCTAGATGGCGCTGCCGTAGGTCAAACGAATATCAACTGCGTTTTTTTTAAATGGCAACCCCCATTTTTTATTACATATTCGTGTAGTACGCAAAGAAATATGAATGTTGTACGAGTGTCGGTCAAAAAGTAATGCCTCCCATTTTTTTTCTACTTAAAGAAATTAAGTTAAGTGAAAAATTTGAATTTGGCGCCATTCCTCAAACCTTCTTCTGCAATCCACTGCAGTAGTAACTTTCTGTGTCAACAGGTGGCAGCACAGCAGAAGTTTGTAAGATGGCCGACATCGATGTTCGTTTGAGACAGCGTTGTGTGATTGAATTCTTGAATGCAGAAGGTGAAACGCCCATACGCATTCATGAAAGACTGAAGAAGGTGTATGGTGTTGTGACAGTGGATGTCAGCACTGTTAGACGATGGGTTCGTCGTTGTAAGGAAGCTGAAGGGCAAACACCGTTGACTGACGAAAAGCGGAGCGGCAGGCCGGTGAGTGCAGTGACTCCACACAACATTCAGCAAGTTGATGACACCATTCGTGGTGACCGTCGGGTGACTGCAGATGAAGTGTGTCGCATTATTTCTCTTAGTAAAGGCAGTGTGATCACGATTATTAAACAATTGGGGTACTCAAAAGTTTGTGCACGGTGGGTTCCAAGAATGTTAACCGATCAGAATAAAGAGGCAAGGAAAACAATAGCCTCCCAACACTTGCAGCGCTTCCGTTTGGAGGGAGATGAGTTTCTGAAAAAAATTGTGACCGGGGACGAAACATGGGTGCATTTTTTTGAACCCGAATCAAAGAGGCAGTCAATGGAGTGGCGTCACACAAGCTCGCCGAGGAAGAAAAAATTCAAAACTGTGCGATCGGCAGGGAAAGTTATGGCAACAGTTTTCTGGGATACAGAGGGTGTGATTCTGGTTGATTTTTTGGAGCAGGGATGCACAATAAATTCTGTTCAATACGTCACAACCCTCAACAAACTTAAAGCACGTCTTCAGCGAGTTCGCCCAACAAAATCAATGGCAGATGTTCTTCTTTTGCATGACAATGCAAGACCACACACCAGTCGTCACACCTCTGACGAGATTGTCAAAATTGGATGGGAAGTTTTGCCTCATCCCCCATACAGCCCTGACCTGGCACCATCAGACTTCCATCTGTTCGGGCCACTAAAAGAAGCTCATCGTGGGATTCATTTTGAAGATGAGGAGGCCGTCAAAACATCCGTGCGTCAATGGCTTAGGAAGCAGAGCTGTGATTTTTACCGTGCTGGGATGCATGCCCTTGTTCAAAGATGGACCAAAACTGTAGAGATGGGCGGAGATTACATTGAAAAATGACAAAATGATCCTCAATGTTGTGGTTTTCAACCTATGTAATTGCATTTAAATTTCCTGACAATTAAACGTAGAAAAAAAAATAGGAGGCATTACTTTTTGACTGACCCTCGTAGTTGGACCACTTTTTTCGCTGTGTAGCGGACCTTAAACTGACTCTTTCAGCTGTACAGCTCAATAGAAAGTGTTTCGCGATTTCGTTTTAATGTCATTCATTTTTATGTGCTGAGTGCAGTTTAGTATAGAGATCTTTGTCCGTTATAAAATGCTAGCACGTGCTTTTATGCTTCACTGTTCTCCCTCTCTCGTGGATCACTTAATAACTAACTCATACGTGTATTTGTTCACGAGGTTTACGGAAATCTCTCGTTCTAAATTGTCTTCTGTTATGGGAGGGCCACGTGGTACCATGATCAGATTAAATTCACGCAGAATCGATTAAATGTTAGCGCCTTCAGCCATCTAAGTTGGTCATTTCATGAAGGTTGTGGTGTTTTTGTGAGTGTTGGACCTAGTCTTGTTGAGCAATGCATGCCACGTGACCCTTGTTTTATACCTATCGAGTAATGCTGTAATCCTTTTTGTAATAACTGAAATTATGTGAAGGATGACAACCAATATGCGTAAAAAATTCTTTTTCGTTTCCCATTCATAGATTTTAAACCGCTTTGGCTACCAATGTACCACATTAGTAATTTTCCAGTGTTCTCCCCATTTGCGCACCAATAGGTTTAATTGTCACTGTTTATGACATTTAATATCACCTGCAGCAGCCTAGTACGCTTAGCTATGTGCGAGTAATACATATTGTCTTTAACCTAACATATACATTTCACATCCGTCTGGAACACGAGGCTAGACATACTCATGACAGCACCTTTGTGTCCTTCATTCCCTGTTCTGCTGTCTCTGTTAAAGGACCTTCTAATAATTAAATATTATGATACATTGTTAAGACTAAATTACCTTTTTTGTGCATCGTGTGCGTATCTTAGTACCTTTACGTTATGCCATGTGAATATCTACGGCATTGGCGTGTTTCACAAACCTAAATAAACAGCCATTCTTTGTGATTATCAACCCCATCTTTTGTAGACATCTGAAACGATTCCAAACTTCATCAATTTCCAAGAGTTTACCCCACTCCAACAACGTGATCTGTACATCCAGCCGGGCCGATCCTGGGATTCTCACTTACCACTGTGCTTGTATGTTAATATACCCGACTTACCCGTTGCACTGGTAATTATACTAATATTATTGCTACAATTATGTACTCCTCAAGCCACGTGATGGTGTGTGGTGGAGGATACTTCTGGTTCCGCTAAATGAATTCCCCCCCCCCCCCCTCCTCCGGCCGCGTTGCACTCTTAGAGTGGCGCATGGAAAGAATGATTGTCGGCGAGCCGCTGTATTAGCTCTAATTTCTCGAATTTTCTCGTTGTGGTCGTGGAGACGTCACAAGGTCACGAAAAGTCTAAATGCTACCGCGGACTGTGTCGGTGTCTATGACTGAAGGATATTGGTGATGGTGATGAATTCGTTAGATGGTGGATGACACAACTTGTTTCTCTCTTGCCTTTCAACGCCAAGCAGCCGCTTCCTTCAACCACTGAGGCTGTAGCCACTTCTCGGTTAAACTAGCTGTTACACAATCTCATCTAATGGCATCTTTGGTGACAGAATCCGAATACGTAGGTGCATGGGATAGTAATCCTACGTTTGTTCCTGAGGCTGTGTTCGGCAACAGCAGATTTGTCGAAATCGAATTACATACACTGTCTTTTCACATTGTTTACACTTTTCCCGTATCTTGTGTCACGCGTTTTCATAGAATGGACGAAATTTGGGAGTATGTTGGCAGAAGTGTACTTCCAAATCTCGTTCAGTGTATGAAAACGTGTGATACCAGATGAGGACAAAATGTAAAAGGTGTGCAAAGTATATGCCGTTACAGTCAAAACAACAAAACACAAGAAAGTTACCCAAAAGGACCAAAAACGTAAGCACATGTCTCCACTATTACTCTCGGAAACGTGTATAAGAATTAATAACTCTCTAAGCAAATTCCTCTGACTACTTTGCAGATGACGAGCTGTCAAACAAACAAATAAACAAAAACCCATAAATGCAAGCTGTCCTGTAGAAAGACACTTTGAAAATTAGTGTAATTACAGGAGAACAATCAAAACAAATGTACAGATCCTCAGAAGTTGACACACAATCGCCCAAAGATGTTTGAGTAAATAGAAAACAGAAATAACTGCCTTATGCAGAAGGAGGTATTTAAAAACCCAGATACAATTGCAAACGCAGGGAAAGGATATACGCGGCAAAAGATATACATATTTTACGGTAAGTGGAAGAGATATGAGAGCATATAAATGAATAAGGAAAAGAACGGAGGTGATTCCAAGTGCCCTGACTTACGAGACGCATACACCTAAACAAAGTGCCGAAAGCAGGCTAGAAAGAAATGTTCGTCACTGGATTCTCATAGGTAAAAGCAATGTGGGCCAAAACCGTACGGGATTCGAGTACACGACGACAAAAAGTAAGAGCGTACATAAGTAATAAACACTAGAAATTAAAACCATGGCTATGAGAGGACGTAAAATTAGTCAAAAATCAAGACTTTTTTGGTAAATCACGACCTACGAGACCATTTTCATGTGATATGCTATTTAAAAACGTGGCTAATATGTACAGGAGTAAATTAAGATACAAGTTATTATGTCAGAAATATACAATAAATCAGGAAGTGAAAGTGAATTATATGAATTGTCATTACAGATCCTTAGAAGTGCATTTACGGACATGTATCGGTCTTATAGGCCTATTACCGTTGACCTTCTCGGTTATACATATGACCATAGCATATTTAAAGTTGCTTATCAACAAAATTTTGTTTCGACGTATAGTATATATCTGACGTAACAAGTTAGATGTTGATTTGTGTTTCTTTAGATTCTATTTATATTCGTTACGTTTTAGGCATAATTTGAAAACAACACTAGGTCGAAACAGGCTAGTCGTGAAGCACCTAAAATATATTTCTTTTATTATTTTTAGAAAAGCTTGCAGCCCCGGTTGAACCACGGTTTCGATGTTTTCCAGATTCATAGCGGCTGTGGTACCGACAGAAATGAATTTGAAGGAAGTATCTGATGAAATCCGTCGACAGTAGACGAAACACGGCTGCTCCTGCAAGGTGATCACGTGATTCGTATTTGCTACAATAGCACTAAATTAGTTTTACTGTTATGAGACTTCAACAGCGATTTTCCAAACCAGATGTTTACGTTACCTATGTTTATTCTGCACACTGTAATCGCATAACTTACCAGTTGACAATGAACTCTTCTAGCTATAAGACTGGAATGAATGTGGTTCTCTTGCCACCATTCCCTAGCTTCCACTCCCGATATGTTTGACTGTTTAGTTTTATAGCCAGGTAATCAAGTAAAAACTAAAGTAAACGAGCTACACGTTCAAATCTGCATACAGGAGCTGCACTGAGGGCATGCAAATGTTTATTTCTTACGCCAGGTTTCTCTCATTTAGAAAGTTTATCCTTTATTTACCCCGGAAGACAAAGTCGCTCCCCTTGTCTTAGCCCGGAGGGAGCGAGGTACACAGGCAAGCCTATGCCAGTCTCTGCCCCCTTTCGTTCTTCGGGTAATCCTCTCGAGATCCATTAGATCTTGTTTATATACTGCAAGATAACTGGCTCTTGATTAAACGAAATCCTCTGTTCCGTAAACAGTGTCTCTCTCCGACTGCTGAACATCAACGGAGCATGAATGTTTTAACCCTCAGCGTAAGAAACTACGTTTATAGTCGTTAATAATGGCGGGTAGGGCATATTTTTATTCATCGTATTTCTGACTCCGCACCTATTTTCATTACGGATAGTATTGGGGCGTTTCCTAGCTCGGAGCCAAAGAACTGTCGCATTAAGAACTTTCAGTTCCTTAGTTTCTATAATTTCACCTCACGATGTTAAATTTTTGATCCACATTTTGAGGTCCATGCAATGCTGTTTCCTATCTCATCTTCATAATAGCATGATTAACGTTAGTTATATATTTTTTTAAAACTTATTCTTATTTATCTTGCAGTACAATTCTTAATCTGCACGAATACTGGGGAAATGAGGGTACCGTTTATTTTAGCAGCGTAATTCCAATGTACAACTGTAAAATTTTCTGGCAATGTATTGTCATGACGTCCCTACAGTCATCGCGAATATTCTCTACGTATCTCATAATCGAAATCATCGATAACTGCAGCAACCTTCAATTTCTTCAGTCTCTCTCATTTCCTGGTATCGCAAAATAAATTATAAAAGAAGGAAGAAACATAGATCCAAACGCAGTTTACAGGTTGAATGTTCTATGTTTCTCACATAGAACCTGAGGCAGTTTGTAGGTTGAATATTCTGTGATTCTCACAAGCAACCTTCTTTGAAAGCTCTACAAAAGCCACAGCTTTTAATTTATTTGCTTAAATTATTGGATTCGCGATGAAAATGTGTATTGTGTTACGCTATTCATCGAGCGGTTATGCTGTGGTTCGCCGGCCGAAGTGGCCGTGCGGTTAAAGGCGCTGCAGTCTGGAACCGCAAGACCGCTACGGTCGCAGGTTCGAATCCTGCCTCGGGCATGGATGTTTGTGATGTCCTTAGGTTAGTTAGGTTTAACTAGTTCTAAGTTCTAGGGGACTAATGACCTCAGCAGTTGAGTCCCATAGTGCTCAGAGCCATTTGAACCATTTTTATGCTGTGGTTCTGTTTACTTCATAACTTGTGAGACTGGCAACGCAGTTAATCTTGCAATTTGAAGTGTTTTACAACAGACTGTCTCTCTCATCTTGAGGTGACGCATATTTCGTTTACGTATTTTATGCCACTTCATGATATTCGGAAATGCATACAGCTTAAATTTATATGTTATAACGAAACTGTTTGTAGATTAATTATAACAACTGAAGATGGCAATAAGTTGCTGAAACCATTTATGTGAATGTTGTAATGACGGAGCAGTCTTGACGTAATAAACGTTATACGAACTTTTTTAAGGAGGCACGTTTCTATCTGATAATTAGTCCCCTCTTGAACAAACAAAATTTAGTTTGACGTCACATGTAGAGCTATAGTTCATTACTCAAGAAATGAACAGACATGTTAAGATTGTAAGCAAACCTTACCCTTGTGGAAACAGATGTCGAAATCCAATTTCAAAATTCAGTAGCTATTAGTTACGATTATTAGTAAACTGCCGTCCACAGATTTGCGAATTTTTCATTGGGAAATGTCGAATTTCGCGACATTTCGTAAAAATCAACGATATTGCGTGATTTTGCTAAGACCCGCTAATTTCGTATTATTTTCGCGTTATCGTTAACTCGAAATCTTGCTGTCGCTTCTTGTATGGCGCTCGACTGCGCGCCAGTAGAGTCACAGGCTACAGGACATCCACACATGCACGGAAGCAGCAAGGACGCGACAGTCAGTTACAAGTTTACAGTGCCCGAGGAGCATCGTCCGAAAGCTCGTGGGTACTTAACACTTGACTCCGTTGGAAACCCGAGATAATTATGTTATTAATTCTTCACGAGCTTTGCACGGCTCTAGTGACCGCGCTAATTGCTGTTGGCTAATAGTCCACTAAGGATTTGCCAAATTTATTTACATGTATGACGAACATTGAAACTCCTCGTTTAGGATCTGCGAGAGGTCCTTTATGAAACAGTAGCTACTTTTCTTACGTTACACTGGTGCCTTCTACTGTTAGAGTTATTTTAATGTACTATCACAATCACTAGGTTCATTCCACCCCTTAGCGCGCCAATGGAACGTCCTTACCACGGGGTTTTGGGCGGTCTACTGCCTACGAAACTACTTAGACATATATAATCAGTGACCTAACTTAGAGTAATTTACAGCTGGAACAAATTACAGCCCTAGTTATTCAAACGAAATTAAATTTCGCCTAGTAAGTAGGTCTATGCTATTCTCATCGAATTAGGTACAAGCTTATAAAGATGAGGACGGAGTCTTCTACTTATTGCTTTATTCGATTCCTACGGTATCTTTTGATATTGGGGGAGTCAGCATCTCATATTTCTCCTCCCTCCCTCCCCCCGTAGAGCTACTGTATCGCTCCAGATACTATGCGCCAATTCAGTGAACCGGACAGGCCGAAGGTCGGACCAGTCTTATTTGCTGATCTGTATGTTATCGTCATTATCGGCGATTATGTATTGATCGACGCCTCAGTGTTACTGGCCTGCAGTACCGCATGGGGTTTTTTCACCTATTTTTGCACTTAGCTTTATTGTGCTTTGTTAGAAATGAATGGTATGTAACATTGTTATGAAGATGTTTATTTTTTCTGGATGGAGTATATCCGTTACGTATCAAACGACTCGGGCGTCATTGGGGCACGAGAGTACAGTTTGTTGAGTGTCTTCTCTTGGACTCCACAGCCACATACGGTTCCATAACTACTAGTAGTCCGAATATGCCGGATATGGGGCATGTCAGGTGAGAGTACAGGCCCTCTAGCCGGCGCTATATACTTCAATTTTTAATCTATCGCTCTCATCGGGCAAGAAATTTAACTTCTGCCTGCCTGTTTATGACTGCTGACTTATATGGAGAACAAGGTTTTCATGTCTCTTGCGTCTGTACAAACTCTAGCTATTATATCTTCTACCTTTCGCTCTATACCTGACATCAGTTAATTACTCATGGTACGGACTGCGCCTCTATGACTAGCTGAAATCATTGTATAGAATACGGTCACCACATTAATACTACTGTATGATTCCTCAGTAAGAGAAAACGCACACATTAATCGAAATAAAGCTGCCCTGTTCCAAAGGGCATTGGTTCGATCCAATTTGCAGATTTAGACAGCAATATTGTGACCGTGGGTGAATTCCGCAGCTAGAAAGGTGGAGGTAGGAACATATAATATATTTTGCAGTGAACACATGGTGTGTCGTGGAGCGATCACTCTGTTTTTTGAAATAATTGAAAAGCCACGATCGCTTCAATATCGTTTACTAGATGACCGGTTTCAGCACTCTGAAAGTGCCATCATCGGATCTGAAACGTGGATTAACATTTATAAAACCATATCGACGTCATGTGCCATGACGTCCATATCCACTCGATATTTTCCATATCAACTGGAAAATTCGTCTTTGGCACTGAACACAGCATCATCAGTTCATTTACTAATATTTTTCTTCGATGAACTCAGTGACTTTTCCGAAAATTGTTCTTCACATTTAGGAGCAGCATCTGTAGCACTGTTATTTAAGTTTCTTGTATCTTTTACATGTGAAATCAGACATATCCACACTTTTTTAAATATGTAGCCAGTGTTACTACCCATTTCGATCAAAACAGGTTGATACAGACAAAACAAAAAACTGAAATAACTTTCTAGCACATACTATTCAAAAACACATACTATTCAAAAAACTACGTTATAAACAATGGAACAAGCAAAGATATTATTTCTCACAGCGATCTAGACTTAGCTGCTCTTCGTTTCGATAGAGTGAACGAAAAATTAACGCACAAAAGATTTCTAGCATAGAAAAGGTGTGGATTATAGGATAGAGAGAGGGGCCGTGGCAGGCGCAGAATCCAAAACAAACGTTTTCGGAACATATTTGCAGCCACAATTCCAGTGTTTGTTCCAATTTTGCCCAACATCTGCCCTGAAGGCGCACTGTGGCCGGTGTGGAGCGAGCGCCGGCGGTCAGCCGTCAGCCGCTCCGCCGCCGCGGCGGCGCCCTGGCGCTCTGCCCTCGTCAGCTGCGGCCGGCGCCTCGCCTTGTTTACACGTCGCGCCGGCGAGCGCGCTGCACTGGGACGCGCCGGGCTAAAAGGAGACGGCGCGCTGTCTTAACACAGCAAATTGGACAAGGGCGGCGTTTACTCCACAGTATTTTGGACGGGGCGTAAATGACGGCGCGGGAGGGCCCGAGTGACAATAACAGCTCGCTCCGCGACTCGCGCGCTAAACACGACCGCCGCGCCGCCGCCTCCGAGAAACTGTTTACACCGGCGCGGCGGTCCGCCTTGTCGCCGGCCTGCCAGGTCGTCAGCCGCGGCCGTAAAGTCCGGACGTAAAAGCGCCGTCACCCCGGAGTGAGTTATCTGCACCCCTCTGCGGGCGCGAGACCGCGCTCGTCTGTTTACACCTCTGAGGTTCGCGCCCGGTTTCCTGTATATGCGCACGGGTCAACACCTGAGCGAACGACCTTCTCTCACCAAAGTAAGCAAAGTAGTGTAGTGGCAAGACATCGGCCTCAGATTCGGAAGTAGCTGGAGAGTGTCTCCATACAGTCAACGATATTCACGATTTCTGTGATATCCTTAAGTCACTACTGGCGAATGCTGGAATTCGTGTTTCGAGATGCAACGTGGACGATCTCTTCCTCCACCCCCGAGTTCCCGTAAACACAATGTCGACACCAAAGGAACGCCCATCTTTATGCAGAATGGTTGCTGGACCTCAGCTTGTTCAATACAGGGTGTTACAAAAAGGTACGGCCAAACTTTCAGGAAACATTCCTCACACACAAAGACAGAAAATATGTTATGTGGACATGTGTCCGGAAACGCTTACTTTCCATGTTAGAGCTCATTTTATTACATCTCTTCATATCACATTAAACATGGAATGGAAACACACAGCAACAGAACGTACCAGCGTGACTTCAAACACTTTGTTACAGGAAATGTTCAAAATGTCCTCCGTTAGCGAGGATACGTCCATCCACCCTCCGTCGCATGGAATCCCTGATGCGTTGATGCAGTCCTGGAGAATGGCGTATTGTATCACAGCCGTCCACAATACGAGCACGAAGAGTCTCTACACTTGGCATCGGGATTGCGTAGACAAGAGCTTTCAAATTCCCCCATAAATGAAAGTCAAGAGGGTGGAATTGGTCCGCCTCTACCAGTCCATCGGTCACCGAATCTGTTGTTGAGAAGCGTACGAACACTTCGACTGAAATGTGCAGGAGCTCCATCGTGTATGAACCACATGTTGTGTCGTACTTGTAAAGGCACATGTTCTAGCAGCACAGGTAGGGTATCCCGTATGAAATCATGATAACGTGCTCCATTGAGCGTAGGTGAAAGAACGTGGGGCCCAATCAAGACATCACCAACAATGCCTGTACTGTAGAGCAATGAGTCGCACGTCAACACAAGCACCGAAGTCAACATTACCTTTCTTCAATTGGGCAAACTGGCGGTGAATCGAGGGAGTACAGTACATACTGACGCAACTAAAATGAGCTCTAACATGGAATTTAAGCGTTTCCGGACACATGTCCACATAACATCTTTTCTTTATTTGTGTGTGAGGAATGTTTCCTGAAAGTTTGGCCGTACCTTTTTGTAACACCCTGTATAACTTTCAGCCGTCTATACTTACAATTCTTTTTCCAGTAGTTTCGGCGTTATACTGCGCCATCTTCAGGCCCCTATGCGAAGACAAAAATAATAACAGTGTAAACTACATAACAGACATACAACATTGCGTATATTTTGATTTCGATTTCTTAAATTTTACACCGCCCGTTCTCTTATATGGTTTATACTGTGAGGCGTAGCGCCTTCGCATCGCTCCTGTCACTTGTTAGGACGATATCGTTATAGAGATGAGTCATCGACAGATGTCACCAACTGACATGGACGTGAGTTACAGAGCTGCACGTAGTTGTACTAGTAGGCGGCAGAGGTCAGCAGTTGACCGACAGTGCTAGCAGTCGTAGTCAAAACAATGATGTAAAGTTACGTTTGACTAATATTCAATGTATTTGCGTAATTATAATTGTTTTATATGTGTAGTAATTAGCAGTGTGAGTGTTGTATGAGTGAAGAAGAACAGAAGTAAATGAAAATTGTTTTGTTTTTTCACGAAGTACCAGTTAAACTATACAGGGGATTTAATATAATTAAATGTGCAGTCAGTTTATGGTACTAATAAATCGTGAGTAGAACACAAATTAATCGGTAATTTCAGAAGGAGTAATTTTATATTTGATACTTTTCTAAATTTATTTATTTAGCAATTGCCATAGAAAGAAATGTTTTACTATGATTCGTCATTGAAGTAAAGCGCGGATTAGCGTGGGATAATACTGCAACCTGATTTGCTGTTTGTGATATCAGCCAATCAAAAAAATGCAGCCTCGCGCCAATCTATGCTGGGAACAAAGCCTTTGGTGTGATCTAGGGGGGTCGGGGCTGAGGGTTCGAACTAGTAACATCTCATTGAAAGCAGCTCCGACGACAGTACTGTAAAATCGCGGAAAAATGCTAATTATGAGTTCGCGAAGTAGTACAAAGTGTATTTAAGTGAACGGTATAGTGCAAGTCGTGTGGAATTTCGGACGAAATATCAGAATTATTGCTTTTGACTGTTAGTTAAAACTGCATTGCGTGTTGTGCGATCTAAGACAGGAACAGGTATTACGTGTAGAGCAGAGCGCACAACATTTGAGCGAGCATTTTTATAACTAAACGATCCGGTGAACTCTATTAACTTCGGTAATGGGTGTAAATACCATAAACTGGCTACGTGTGTGATTGTGGTGTGCGTGTGAACTTTACATAGTGTGGCCACTTAGTACGGACTTGGCAGTATTAACTGTGATCTTTGTCGTAAAAATACACCTGAAAATTTACATTGCCAAGTTAAAACTTTTATTTCAGTAGCTAGCCACAACCCGTTTACTGGACAATTCTATGTATGTTGCGACCTGCAATAGACACTAGTGGTCTAGTATTTTCTACTACAGCTTTTAGCTAGACAAATGAACATTGCTGGACTCTGGCAGGGCGGTAAAAATTAACGTGCCGCTCCACAACTGTTATTGTTGTTGTCTTACACAGGGGTCCGGAGATGGCGTAATGTAAAGACGAAAGTCGTAAGAAAAAAATGGAAATACATACGAATGAAGGTGTTTCTGACTTAACATTTATGTCGACAGACAAGAAGCCGGTCAACGTGGACTCGAATCATCACCGCTTCTTCTTCGGTTCCAGCCCCACTTCGGGAATGCATGTTTAGCTTTAAATCAATAACCTCTCACCCATCCAGATTCTATAAAGAATCGAGTACCTGTGTATAAAACATCTCCGTTTAACGGAAAGCTAATTTTTCAGTCACCTGCATGTTTATGACGTGTAATATCCCGAACTATGAGACCCACAGTGTTATAATTTCGTACGTACACTGAAAGGCATACGTGGACACTGTCTGCAAGGTGTGTTAAGAGTTAGTAATGAAATAGCAAGACATTAGAACATGGTGCCTGATACTTAAGTCCTACAGCGTGCACAGCGAAAATGTAAAAAATGATGATATTATTTCACTTATTCTATAAGGATAGAAGCTGAAGCAATGAATTAAAATTTGTGCCAAGGCCAGGACCTGAACCAGGGTCTCATGCTTACTAGGCAGCTATGGGACGGGGGGGGGGGGGGAGGGGGGGCGTCAGCCAGGAAGAGAGTTTCAAAAAGGTTTGAAACTATGCGTAAAGATCGTTCATAATTGTCATGTGTTCTAATTATCAAATACTGGATAAATACAGTCCGAGTAACTTGTGAGCACTGCCTCTAGAAATATACACAGTTTATAACTATCTTACTGTCTTACTGTGTTGCACCTTTAACATAAAATTATACTTCTTCACCTATTTCTTCCCAATGTTGCACACATGCAACACGAGGCGTAACTTTACAAAATGCACTGAATATGAACTTAGTATACAAACATCACCATGCATGTCTTCATGGGTATTCACAAGCTCTAAGTGTCTATATTTCGTAAATAGTCTTAACACTTCGTGAAATAAGGTATTACTGAAGACATGTTTTTCAAATTGTTTACGCTAATTTATTTCAATGTTAAAATATATTTAAATCAACTTTTATGTGCATATTCTGAATACTATGTATGTTGCATATATGCCGCTTGAATTTGAACGCGCAATGGCCTGATTGTCTAATTTCAGTGTTAATTAACTCGCGAACGGTGTGACTATCGAATTTTTGTGTGAACGACTAGTTCTCAGCACAAACTACCCTGCAACACCCTTACAAGCTTGTCAGACCGTTTCTAAGTATTCTGTACACAGAGTGCAGATTTTGTTACTCACGGACAACTGCAGTCTGCCGCATGTTCAAAAGAACAAATGGCGTGATGATGAAACTAACTGAATAACCTGCTCCGTGTTGTGCTTACGGGCCGTTCACACGCACCAGTGTAGCGGCCGACAGTTCGGTTAGGCACAGACTGCGAAGAGATGGAGAATTCTATGTATGTGGTTGTGTATAACCACCTGATCGAATCCGTGACGCAGATTAAACCCTATGGGCTTGCACAGTGTCGTTGTTAGGCTGATTCCCAAGATCGTTTAGGCAAATACTAAGCTAGTCCCCGCATTCCGCCTCAGAGAATACGAGACACCTACAAATAACATAAGCTGACTCACAAGAACAAAATTGAAATGATTCACAGACAGACGGCGTAAACTTCAATTCCTTAGGTTATTTTGACAACTATGACACCAGGAATGCCTTCCTGGCATAATGTCAAATAACAAAAGAAAGTTTGCTAAATCCTGAAAAAAGCAAACGTCATCAGTAGATGATATAAACGTTAGGAAGAGGAAAGCAAATGGCGTTATTCCTACGGGCTCTGTGCTGTCGTACTGCAGTTCTAATCATTTGCACATCGAAGCATTAGTAGAGCCTACACCTCATGGCAATTTGACCTTTTGTTGCATGCCACCTTCATCGTACTGCGATTTTAATGGTCACCACTGTAACTCGGTTTGTTTCCTATTGCTATCACTCAGAAATTCGTAAATTGATGTGTGTAATATTTTTGTAAGTTAATCAGGCCAAGGCAGAAGGAAGAGTCAAAACGTCGATGCCAGCATACAGTTCCTTCTGTGACTCCAAGGTGAGCACTAAGCTTGTAAGTCGCAACCAATGAGAAAACAACCATTAGGCAGTGTCACATGCCCTTACTCCGTAAACTATTCTAGAGATAACATATCACATACAACCTGGTGCTCAAGGACTTGTCTCAGTGACTTTTCATCTCTTTTCGGAACATATAAAAGACATTAATATACAAAAACTGAAAAAAAAGGGAAGCACTCCGAAGACGAGGAGGGAATAAAAACTCCACAGGTTGAGAGGTTACGTGAAGTTGTTTCAGTGATCATAAACTCACGTCAAATTTGCAGAGTACTTGGCAGTATGAGCACACTTAACAATATGGCATTGCTTGAATGCATGCACTGATTCGGATGGAAAGGGTCTCGTAATGTTGTTGCATCCTATCCTGAGGCTACCTGGCCCACAATTGCTATAGACTCTCCTTGAAATCCTGGGCATTGGCTTCCTTAGTATCCTGGATAATGACACCGGGGGGCGAACTAGTTATCCGAGCTGGTCCCACACATGATGTTTCACACACAGATCTCGGGGCCTTGCTGGCCATGGGACTATCTCAACGTCACACACACAATTCATATAGACACGTGCCCTGTGTGGACGGGAATTGTCCTCTTGGAAAATGTCACCACATTTTCCATGAGATGTAACCCTGGAGGAGGCCGGAGGTCCGTAACGTACCTTTGTCATCAGAATTCCCTCGATCATAACCAGATGGCTTCCCACACATTGACTTCAGGAGAAACACTGATGTACCTCTTCAAAACATTCATAAAAATGATTTCAGGTGTGCCGCAGGGGAGTGTCGTAGGACCGTTGCTATTCACAATATATATATATATATATATATATATATATATATATATATATATATATATATATATATATATATGACCTTGTGGATAACATCGGAAGTTCACTGAGGCTTTTTGTGGACGATGCTGTAGTACATCGAGAGGTTGTAACAGTGGAAAATTATACTGAAATGCAGGAGGATCTGCAACGAATTGACGTATGGTGCAGGGAATGGCAATTGAATCTCAGTGTAGACATGTGTAATCTGCTGCGAATATAGAAAGAAAGATTCCTTATCATTTAGCTACAATACCGTAGGTCAGCAACTGGAAGCAGTTAATTCCAGAAATTATCTGGGAGTAGGCATTAGGAGTGATCTAAAATGGAATGACCATATAAAATTAATCGTCGGTAAAGCAGATGCCAGTCTGACATTCATCGGAAGAATCCTAAGGAAATGCAGTCCGAAAACAAAGGAAGTAGGTTACAGTACATTTGTTCGCCCACTGCTTAATACTACTCACTGGTGTGGGATCCGTACCAGACAGGGTTGGTAGAAGAGATGGAGAAGATCCAACGGAGAGCAGCACGCTTCGTCACAGGATCATTTAGTAATCGCCAAAGCGTTACGGAGATGATAGATAAACTCCAGTGGAAGACTCTGCAAGAGAGACGCTCAGTAGCTCAGTACGGGCTTTTGTTGAAGTTTCGAGAACATACCTTCACCCAGGAGGGAGCCAAGCAATATATTGCTCCCTCCTACGTATACGTCGCGAAGCGACTATGAGGATAAAATCAGAGAGATTAGGGCACACACATAGGCATACCGACAATCTTTCTTTCCACGAACAATACGAGACTGGAATAGAAGGGAGAACCGATAGAGGTACTCAACGTAGCCTCCGCCACACACCATAAGGTGACTTGCGGAGTATGGATATAGATGTAGAAAATCGACTTATCGCCAGATCGCCTCCATACTGACCAACGATGGATGGTGCAGAACCGCGATTCGCCACTGAACACAATGCAACGCATTCGTCAGCAGTTCATGCTTCCCTTTCACGGTTCCACTCCCAACGAAGCCGTTTGCGTTGTACGCAGCCTACGGATGGGGAGGTAATTCTCTAGACTGACTGTTCCGAGTTTCCGACCAAAGGTGGAGGACGACGCATAATGTTCCTCGGAGTCCACTACTTGTTCTCCTATGCATGTAAAGATGTAGTAGCTTCAGTGAGATTTTCACTCTGCAGCGGAGTGTGCGCTGATATGAATCTTCCTGGTAGATTAAAACTCTGTGCCGGACCGAGACTCGAACTCGGGACCTTTACGTCTCGCGGGCAAGTGCTCTACCATCTGAGATACCCAAGCTTCTGTAAAGTTTGGAAAGTAGGAGACGAGGTACTGGTAGAAGTAAGGCTGTGAGGACAGAGCGTGAGTCGTGCTTGAGTAGCTCAGATGGTAGAGCACTTGCCCGCAAAAGGCATAGGTCCCGAGTTCGAGTCTCCGTCCGGCACACAGTTTTAATCTGCCAGGAAGTTTCATGTAGTAGCTTGTTAGTCTTCGCAGCAAACGCTACGAGAACGGGTCGCAACACGGTCGCTGGAAAATTCGTTCTTAATTTCGCTAGGAGATTCCCTATAGTGTCTTATTAAAAAAGTCGCCTTTTGGCAGCGCGCGTCACACTACTTTGTGCTGGAAAAGTATCCACTTCGATTTACGGCTGCGCTGGTTATGACAGGGGCCCGCGAGTTACGATGTAGTGTGCGCTGCCTACCCCAGTGGGAATTTGCCTGCAACCGTATCGGCTGGCTCGCACGTGAGTTACAGCCAAGTAATGGAGGCCTGTCACGTCGTACATCAGTCTCACAGGGCGCGGCCCGTCGCTGCCCTCCACTCTGCACCGACGGGGTCACATCGCCGACTCGCAACTCCCCTGCAGCGTCCAGTGGGTCAGATGTTTTTAAGTAGCCGCTACCGTTTCCGGAGACGGTTAAGCGATATAACATGCGTAGCTAGGGAAATTGAGCAATGTCGATACTTCTCAGTACCGATATTGGTGCTCATTTACTGGACTCTTTTTTCCTGAAACCTAGGATCAAGTATGAAATGAAACGTCGTGTGACTAGGGTCTCCCGTCGGGTAGGCCGCTCGCCTGGTGCAAGTCTTTCGATTTGACGCCACTTCGGCGACTTGCGCGTCGATGGGGATGAAATGATGATGATTAGGACAACACAACACCCAGTCCCTGAACGGAGAAAATCTCCGACTCAGCCGGGAATCGAACCCGTGCCCTGAGGATTGACAGTCTGTCGCGCTGACCACTCAGCTACCGGGAGCGGACAGGATCAAGTATCACTTGTTATCAGATATCGTATCGAATGATCGCAGTAACGATTCGTTAAATTTTGGTTATTTACCCAAAATTTTGGCCATATGACTCCGTTCCAACGTTGTACACAACTGAACGCGCTGGCACCAACAGGTCAACGATTGCTCGAGCGGTGTGCGTCGTGTTCGCGAGGGACAGAGTGAATGTACGGAAACATTTGCTGCCACGCTTCGTTAACCTTCGCAACGTTTCGTTCGGACTTGGTTTAATTGGAATGCTCCTGTTTCCAGGATTCGACTTGGTAGTTTCAGCATTTTATTCCCGGAGATGCAGAAGCTACTCAACAAGTACGTGGGAGTTACAGCGATATCAGTTCCCTCCGAACGTTTATTTTCAAAGTCTCGTAACAGATTATCAGCGAAACAGCTGGATGCAATACTATTTTGAATCACTGAACGTAGGACACATGGAGAACTTAGAAGATTTAATTTCTTTATTTTTGGGAACTACTCAGCTGTTGGTAAACTGTTATTTGAAGTAATAAATTTTAAAAATTATAATGAAAATATAACCAATGCATGAATTTTGTTCCATATATATATATATATATATATATATATATATATATATATATATATATATATATCTCTTTCTCTTTTGTAAACAGACTTTAAAAACAGAGATGGAGAGACTGGATTCAGGTGGAAGACCTAATTTAATCTTTTTATGTAAGGTAATTATTGACAACTGAAGGTATCTATAATTGGGTTTCGGTACTTCTCACGATGCTAATCATACATAAAGTATCTTACTTCTCGTTCGATATTGTATCCGCAGCTGCACTGCTGCACTGCCCAGTCCTTCGGAGGAAAGTGAGCTTTTGGCGTTTTTATTTCAAAATAATAATTCAGTTTAGTATTATGTGCGCCTGATTGTCGGTATTTTTAAAGTACTGGAAATTACACATCGTTAACATAAAATTGTGTGTAAGTCCGATGTTTGAAGAAAACTGTCGTCCAGACTCTTTTTGAATCAGATTTTGCGTGTTACAAACTAGTGCAAGAATTTTGTTTACATGTTCTGTTCCATTCTTATCTACTGTGCATTACTACGAACTCGTGCCACTGTGCAGCCGACTTAGATACTGTTCTTTGCATTCTTAACTAATCCAACCTATAAATGATCTGTTGACATACGATTTACGCTGAAGAACGGAGCAATGTGATAACCAAACAGCTCTTGTATTGTGTCAGCTGTTCGTTTGAACTGAGGTTCGTGATACTTAAGCTCAAAACCTGTTTTTTTTTCCTTTTTCTGTTCAGTTTCACGTTCGTTCTACTAACTTTCAACCGAGGCAGAGCATGTTTTCACACAATATGTTTATTTATCATATTTGAATGTTTCCTTTTGTGCTTTAATGTCTAACACAGATTTCCCCTACCTTTCCACCACATTTCACTGTGTAGCATAGTCTTGCAGAATGTGTGTTGAAATTTTGTTGATTGCGGGGATCTAACTCTAAAAGATTACGATTCAACACATTTGAATTTATCTGACACGGATGCACCATTTAAACAAATTGTCTATTCTCTATGTACCTAAATGGTCAGACGGAGAGGGCTAGCAGAAATCTGCGGCTGTTTACTGATGATGCTGTGGTGGACAGTACGGTGTCCTCGTTGAACGACTGTTGGAGGATACAAGGTGACCTGGACGGAATTTCTAGTTGGTGTGGTGGATGGCTCCTTGTTCTAAACGTAGAAAAATGTAAGTTAAAACATATGAGTAGCAGAAACAGTCCCGTTATGTTCGGATACAGCATTAGTGATGTGCCGCTTGACACAGTCATGTCGGTTAAATACTCAGGCGTAACGTTGGTAACCGATAAGAAATGGAACTAGCAGATAAGGGCGATAGTAGGGAAGGCGGATGGTCGACTTGTGTTGATTCGGAGAATTTTATAAAAGTGTAAAGGAGGCCACGTACTGAACTCTAATCCAACCCTTTCTTGTATACTGTTGGAGTATCTGGAATACTGATCAGATCGGATTAAAGGAAGATACCAAGCAATTGAGAGGCGGACTGCTGGATTTGATATCGGTAGATTCCTTCAACGCTCAAGTATTATGGAGGTGTTTCGCGAACGCAGATGCGAATTCCTGGAGGAAAGGCGACGTTCTTTTCGCGAAACACTAGTGAGAAAATTTAGAGAACAGCTGGCTGCAGAACGATTCTATTGCCGCCAACGTCTATTTCGCGTAAGAACCACGAAGATAAGGTAAGAGAAATTACGGCTAATACGGGGCCATGTAGGCAATCGTTTTTCCCTCTCTCTGTTGGCGAGTGGAGCACAAAAGGAAATGACTAGCCATGCACCGTACACTGGCTTCCAGAATATGCATGTCGATGCAGATGTAGAAGTTACCGCACGATACTCCGCTTTGTCAATAGGATTCGCTATTTTGTTTTGGTCCTAAAGCGGCATGCTGCGGTAGTGTGATGCGGGGATTACAAGGTGCACCGGGACTACTGACATGTACCGATAAAGAAACGAAAACCAATCACATAACTAAAGTTTTTAGGGGTGATATCGGAAATTAGGTGACTATTCTTCATAGTTACACGACGGAAAGCCAAGTGTTGCCAAATTCAAAATGTAAAAATCGGGACGTATGGCCTGGTCGTGTGAAACATTGGGCAGATGAGGACGTAAAAGTCTGGATATTAAAAATAGGTTTGAATTTCCAATCATTACCTAAATATATATTGTGAACAAGGTTGTTACTTCGGTAAAATTGTATTCAAAGTATTGTTATGGTTCAAATGGCTCCAAGCACTATGGGACTTAACATCTGAGGTCATCTAGACTTACAACTACTTAAACCTAACTGACCTAAGGACATAACACACATCCATGCCCGAGGCAGGTTTCGAAACTGCGACCGTAGCAGCAACGCGGTTCCGGACTGAAGCGCCTAGAACCTCTCGGCCACAGCGGCCGGCCAAAGTATTGTTATGTTCATCGAAAATTTTTTGAAAATAATAAAATCGGGTTTTTCTTTAGTCTTTCTGACATGTTTGACTCATAAGCTTGTCTTCAAAAATCTCTCAACACAAAAATGTCCAGTAAAGTGTTAAACACATGCACAATAAGAACTGCATGTTTTGCTTTCTTGGTCGTGCGGTAGCGTTCTTGCTTCCCACGCCCGGGTTCCCGGGTTAGATTCCCGGCGGGGTCAGAGATTTTCTCTGCCTCGTGATGGCTGGGTGTTGTGTGCTGTCCTTAGGTTAGTTAGGTTTAAGTAGTTCTAAGTTCTAGGGGACTGATGACCATAGATGTTAAGTCCCATAGTGCTCAGAGCCATTTGAACCATTTTTTTTGCTTTCTTAAGAGTACTACTGAAACTTTGAAACGTTAGATGGGATGATGTTAAAACTGTTAGTGTAGTTATAGCATACACGTATGTAGCATGTAGCTTCATTCAAATTCTTCGTATTTACAGTGCTTCCAAATAGATACAATTCCTACAATTTGCTTACCAGCCGTGTTTCGACTGACTGAGTGGTTAGAGAATGTCAATGGGCGTTGTGCACACACCTAAAAGTCGACTGCTTTCAGCTCTTCGTTTCTGACTGCAAACTTAAGCACGAAACGAACAAGTGGACAGGCGCGATGGGCGCTCACTGTCATGGGATGGAATTACTAACTGGTGCGACAAGAGATATCGTAGACTGCCAGCGGACGAGAGGGGGCAGTCGTCGACACACTCTTCAGAAAACAACCGTGTGGCGGGAATAGTACAACAACGAAGCCAAGCGACTGAATGTTTTAGAAACGTACAGTGGCGGAATGCGTTGAGGCGTGCCGTTAGTCCATCGCGACTGCCTGACGCACCGTTTACATCTACGTGGTTACTCTGCTATCCACAATAAAGTGTCTGGCAGAGGGTTCAATGAACTACTTTCAAGCTGTCTCTCTACTGTTCCACTCTCGAACGACGGGAAAAACAAGCACTTAAGTTTTTCTATGGGAGGCCTGATTTCTCTTATTTTATCGTGATGATCATTTCTCCCTATGTAAGTCGGTGCCAGAAGAACGTTTCCGCAATAAGAGAAGAAAATTGGTGATTGAGAAATCATGAGAAGATCCCGTCGCAACGATAAACGCATTTGTTTTAATGATAGCCACTCCAATTCACGTATCATGTCTGTGGCACTATCTTCCCTACTTCGCGATAATACAAAACGAGCTGCCCTTCTTTGTACTTTTTCGATGCCATCCGTCAGTCCCATGTGATGCTGATCCCACACTGCACAGCAATACTCCAGAATAGGGTCGACAAGCGTGGTGTAAGCAGTCCCTTTAGTAGATCTGTTGCACCCTCTGTGTGTGCTGCCAATGAACCGCAATCTTTGGTTGGCTCTACCCACAACATTATCTATGTTATCGTTCCAATTTAGGGTATTTGTAATTGTAATCCCTAATTATTTAGCTGAATTTACAACCTTCAGATTTGTGTGACTTATCGCGTAATCGAAATTTAGCGGATTTCTTTCAGTATTCACGTGAATAATTTCACACTTTTCTTTATTCAGGGTCAATTGCCACTTTTCGTGCCATACAGATATCTTATCTAAATCATTTTGCAATTCGGTTTGGTCATCTAATGACTTTACCAGACGGTAAATGCCAGTATCATCTGCAAACAATATAAGAGGGCTACTCAGATTCTCTCCTATCTCATTAATATAGATCAGGAACAATAGAGGGCCTATAACACTGCCTTCGGGAACGTCGGATATTACTTTTGTTTTACTCGATGACTTTCCGCCTATTACTACGAACTGTTCAAATGGCTCCGAGCACTATGGGACTTAACATCTGTGGTCATCAGTCCCCTAGAACTTAGAACTACTTAAACCTAACTAACCTAAGGATATCACACACATCCATGCCCGAGGCAGGATTCGAACCTGCGACCGTAGCGATCGCGTGGTTCCACACTGAAGCGCGTAAAACCGCTCGGCCACACCGGCCGGCACTACGAACTGTGACCTTTCTGAAAGGAAATCACGAATCCAGTCGCACAACTGAGGCGATATTCGATAGGCACGCAGTGTGGTTAGAAGCCTTCTGGAATCTAAAAACATGGAATCAATTTGACATCCCCTGTCGATAGCACTCATTACTTCTCGAGTATAAAGAGCTAGTTGTGTTTCGAAACAACGATATTTTCTGAATCCATGCCGACTATGTGTTAATAAAACGTTTTCTTCCAGGTAATTCATAATGTTCGAACACAGTGTATGTTGCAGAACCCTACTGCAAATCGATTTTAGTGATATGGGCCTGTAATTCAGCGGATTACTCCTATTTCCCGTTTTGGATATTGGTGTGACTTGAGCAACTTTCCAGTCTTTAGGTGCGGAACTTTCTGTGAGCGAGCGGTGGTATATAACTTTCTACGTTCTTAGTTACCGCCTTCGACGCGTTAAGAAACCCATTTCAAAACTTTCATGTACCTCCTATCCTATTTGAAGTGATTACGCATTACATTTCGAAATTTTAGTAGTCCCAAAATGTGGGAACATTTAACGTTCCGCTTAAGGTCTATGCGGTACGGGCATGATACCCCTAAAACTCGGAACATCTTGTAACACTACCTATATGTAACCATTGCACAGTTTCCGCCATTGTAACAGCACGTATAGCTCTGCGGATTAAGTTACTAATTGCAAAATAAGTAAATGTTACTGTTTGCAGGATTAATTAACCGCGACCGTGTGTCCATGTGTCTAAGGCGTTAAAAACAATCGAACTGTGAACTTCGTTTCCTCACAGAGCCTTGCATTACTCGTAAAAAGGGATAACGAACGAATAACAGTTTGTTCAGGCAGTAGTAGTAAATAGGAAAATGAATGAAAACTGCCGCCAATCCAAATCGGGCAAATAATTTCAGTATAACTATTAATAAGTTTCAAACTTTAGAAACCAAATTTAAGCTTTAAGATTCCTTTACGTTCACAGTGTAAAATGAAAATGAAAACTGATTAGAACATACTAGCAACATCAATCGCTACTTCCATCAGGAAGTTGCCTATCGTTATATATCATTAAAGCAACATATCATGTCGCGCTAACGTTTACCAGCCGACCAGTTTGATAAACATCGTGCTCTTTAATAGGAGCCAATTGGCTGCTGAGAAAAACAGTGTCTAGCACACAGGCATCCTAAAATTGTTATGGTCAATAACAACACTTAAAAGAATCACTCTCTCCATGAACAAACATACAGAATATGAACACAATACTCTTTGATGAAAGCTTAATTACTGGTCTACACAGGATCTAGAAAATTGGGAACTGGCTGTCCTTAAACTGTTATGGCATGCAAGACACTTGTTAAACGCCTTATTAAATCCAAAACTGTGTTAGACATAGAATAAATTTTTAACACTTATTGAATCAGAAGCAAGCCACTTTAATCAGTAGCCGGCCAGGGTGGCCGAGCGGTTCTAGGCGCTACAGTACGGAACCGCGCGACCGCTGCGGTCGCAGGTTCGAATCCTGCCTCGGGCATGGATGTGTGTGATGTCCTTAGGTTAGTTAGGTTTAAGTGGTTCTAAGTTCTAGGGGACTGATGACCTTAGAAGTTAAGTCCCTGGTGCTCAGAGCCACTTAATCAGTATTTTATGCAGTTGTTTAACATTCAAAGCACGTGAAGCAGATGAAGACTGCATTCTCTGTCAGTCTGAAAAACTAATTTCACTCAGAACTTTAAATACTTTAGCAATTAATGTTATTAACTATTCGAGTAATTATCTTTGCTTATGTGATCACACGAAAATATTAATGGACTAGGAACAGGATCGTAACGTAGGTAACGTGACGTAGGTTTAACTTCACACTTCTATGAAACAAATGCCATGAAACCACCCATTCATGCAATCGTCCGAGGATTTTTTGTTCAAGGAACGATGGGTCGCGCAATGGAAACCACAGTGAAAATCGAAACTGTTTTATTTGCAACATTTAGCTGCGCCTTCCAGCTAATTCTCTTTGTGTTCGACGCTCTGACTTAAAAAAAAAAAGCGTGGTACCAACTTTCCAACACCCTCGTCATAGAAGCAGCCGTCTATGCTTCCAAACAATTCTCTACGGTGGTCTGCAGCTTGTTGTCTGTGCGAAAACGCTGTCCTCATAGCCAGCGGTATACGTGAACAAAGAGACCTAAATCACAGGATGACAAATCGGGCTGTGTGGTGGGTCATCAAACACTTCCTATCGAAAACGTTTCAGCAGCGGTTTTGTTGAAGCTGCAGTTCGCGGCCGCGCATTTTCATGAATGATGCCAACATTCCGCTTCGCTTGTCTCCCGTCGTGGACGTTGAAGAGTCGCGTTGTGTGACGCCGCATCGGTGATCGAGCCACTTTCCATGAATCCCACTAACAAAACTCGTTTTCAGTCCCTGAACGCAGTAGCCATACACTTTCTGATGGAGAAAGTTCACTTGCACTTCTTTGGTTTACTCGGGGAATGAGAATGTACCCACTGTTCGGATTGCTCTTCTGTTTATTCACTTTAGAAATGGACCTATGTCTCGTTTCATGTGACAGTTTTGTTAAAGAAAAGTCTTCTTCATCATGGTGGACCTGGAGAAACATTAAGACGGCGCCTATTCGCTGTGTTTTGTGATGGTCGAACAATACCTTGGCAACTAATCTCGCACACAGTTTGCGCTAGTGAAGTCTCTCCCTGACGAATGCACAGAGAGCTGACCTCGAAATTTCAGGAAACGAATCACTCAGAGAGAAATTTTGAACCGACCTTTTTTCGCTTGATCCACTCACTAAACAAGATTATCGACTGAGAATCGCATCTTTTTCTGGCCGCTGGCACTGACATCACGGACTTCTGTACATCCTGCTTCAAAGTTCCAGCACCATTGCGACACTTTGTTGCCGCTCACAAAAACTTCGCCGTGCACATCACTGGTTCGCGAATTAATTTCGGCTGCATTGGACCCATCAGCATACTCCCCACTAGGCGGGAGACTCTGTTGTTCTAGGAATGTTTACGCGTTCACTGTAGGCTCAGAACTGACAAGTGCAACGTGACGTGAGCGACGAGCTTATTAAAGACTCTGCGCAACACATTTGCACCAGGCTTCATCGGACTTTCACAGTGGTTTTAATTTCGCGACAGATCGTGCCTTGAAAAAAAAAATATAGATCTCGTACTTTCTAAACCCTAAGGCTGCGTTCACACTGCCGGCCGGGCCGGGCCGGGCCGGGCCGGGCTGACGCGTACTGGCTCGGCTCGTGCCTATCCTGCTCAGGCCGACGAGTAGTGCATTCACACTGCGCGCCGCGCCGAGCCGGGTCGGCGAAATGGGGGAAAATCCACTTCTCCGATTTTCATGTTCTAAAAATTCTTAGCGGCATTTAAGACTGCGCCACATCGTTTTATGAACTCATTTTTTCCTTAAAAGCGTTACTTACGTCGTGAAAAAAGAAAAAGTCTACTTTTCGTTTCGCGTGATTTCTTAGTTTCGTAACGCTTCCCAACCGATTTTGAAGAAAGTATGCGGCTAAAAAATCTGATTTTTGTACACGTGCTAGTGTAACATCTTAGCTTCGTATTGAATCATTTATCTTTTCATATTTCTTAACAGTCATTGTGAAATGATGCTATTTGTCAACGTTGTGCACTTGATTTACAAATCTTTTAGTGAAAAAGTTATGTAGCGGGTAGCTTACTGTTAGATGCGTTTTACACCATACACTGTTGCGAATGAAATGTAGCTAAAAGTACCAAAAAGTTTTTGAAATGATAATGACACTGATATCTGTCTCTGGTCACAAGGAATGCGAGATATTCAGTGGCGTCAGTGCCGCGTCCGCAAGCCACGGAGTTCGAGCGGTTACAGCTTGGTTTAATGTAGTCATATAATGCAGGACAGAAAAAAACTAATTACTAGTGATCAGTGGTGTAAAACTAATCACAAAAACAAACTGGAGATTTGTGATACGTTTACTGCAGAAACTGAAGCGCAATTCTGTAGTCTCGTTGTCTACTTTGACAGAAAAAATAATGGAGAGTTAATGAAACTACTGTACATCGACACAGATGTGCGTTTCATTGTTCTTCATTGTTTTTTTTTTTTTTCTTCCTTGGCGGGCTGCGCTGCACTGTCAAGGTAATACCCACTCTTTGGCTAAATGGATGTCAGCTGCCGGAGGCCAAATAAATAAATTTTAAAAAATCCCCACCCTTCGACAGCTGACAAGCAAGTCAGTAGAAAACGCTGCTGCAGCCAACAGCTGCTCGCCTTTACCTAGTCTGTGCTGTGTAGAACAATGTCTTCACTCTTTTATTGGTATTGTTTTGACTCTGCATTTAGGAGAGTTTTTCTCTTTATATGAAGAACTTAAAAACTATCCTGAAAAATTTTATTCAAATTACAGAATGAATCATCATACATTTCAGTATGTGCAGCAGAACATTCAAGACAAAATTTCTAAACAGAACACAAATTTTCGCAGAAGTATAACAGCAGAAGAAAAATTGTGTATAACGATAAGGTAAGATTCGTTAGTACACACTTTTTGGTTTGCAGTAGAACTTTGTACAGCACTCGCTACCTCCAGTTAATTGTAGTCATGCTTTTGTATTTTAAATTTCACAAACACTAACCTCTGAGGGGAAGAGAGTTTATGGGACTCTTGAGAATCATTAGGAAGTAATTAGCTTCGTCATTTTGGGTAATGTCTTGCTGTGCCTTCAACGAAGAATCGCAGAAATACTCCTTCAGAATTTTCCAACTTTTTTCTTCTTTTTTCTTCATGATGCAGCGCTTGGCAGTGGTGATGGTTCATCATGTGGAGCCACTGATGACCTCACAGAATTCTTTTCATTACCTTGTAAGACAGACAGATTGATAGGCGAAGAGTTTTGAGATAATGCCCTTTGACTCAGTGGTTCTATCTCCACTGATAAGGAACTGCCACAGCATGACTTTACAATGCATTATCATCTGGTAGGGACACCTTTCCGTCCCTCAGTGACACTCATATCTGTCTCCGTTTACAAGTAAATGCGAACTATTCAGTGGCGGCAATGCCGCGATCGCTGGTAAGCTATTGTTGTAAATGCATGCAAATACCGTAGATTAAATAAATGAAATAAAAGTAATTTCGCATGTATCATCATAATAAACGTAATTTTTCCTCACTGATTGTGAAATGTGAGGTAACATCTTAAAATAAGACGTGTGCAGTCACACTTGTGAAGAAAGCAGAAGGGAGACGTGTGATGCGTGTACTGCAGAAGCTGTAGTGCTGCTCCACAGGCTCGCGCCTGCGGTCGGCTCGCGCCGGCAATATTAAACACTCCGAATGTCGTCGGCTCGGCTCCGGGAGGCTCACGCCGTGTCGGCGCGGCCCGGCCGCCGGTGTGAACACCGCAATTCAAAACCATGTGTTTGATATCGAAGCGGGCGGCGGCCCGGCCAGGCTCGGCTCGGCCCGGCCGGCAGTGTGAACGCAACCTACGCTGCCTAGAAGTGTTGAAGAGATGAGGTACAACGGCGGCGATGCTGTACAGTATTACGCTACCGTGGTCTGCAAACAATATGCTTTATAAAGTCTCCTCTTGGCGAAGTAAAAATAATTCAGTGGAATCCACTATATGCCAGGTTGCTATCTTCAGAAAACGATTCCACGCGAGGTTTCTTTAAGATAACTTGGAGATAACTTAACCTCGCTCTCCACTCCGGTTATGCCTACCTGAATGTCTGGCAACAGTCTATTGTAGTATCGTCCTGCTACCGGCGTGCTCGCTCATATCCATCTTTCCCTTTCTAGCGTTTTCACCTCGCAGCCAGTGGGG
The DNA here is from genome assembly GCF_021461385.2 of Schistocerca piceifrons. NCBI lineage: Eukaryota > Metazoa > Arthropoda > Insecta > Orthoptera > Acrididae > Schistocerca > Schistocerca piceifrons. Next base: position 532,753,084 of record NC_060144.1, on the reverse strand, counting down.
GGACTTCCTTCCTCTTTTTCCTGTCGAATGCAATTCTAAGGTTCCCTCATCAAGAATCGGTAATTTAACATAAAACGTTTTTCAAAAGTTAACACTGGAAGGAAGTAAATCTCGTAACAACAATCAGAAAATTTGTTACACAGATATTAAAGAATAGAAAATTAAGACAGCATTAGTATTTTACGAAATTGGTAAAAAGTGTTGGAGTGGAGACATATGTGATACAAGGCATGGGTATCGAAATCTGGCAGCACTAAGCATTACCTCCGCGTTTTGATATTTTGATGCACTGCTTGACTGTTGCAACGCACTTCCGAAGCTACCGAGGAAAGCAGCGACTACTGAAATTAAGTTTTTTCGGACAGCCACATGTCGCACTCACCTAAGTGTTACTGATGGATTTCGCTCTTTAATTTAACAAGGGCATCATCAGAGTCTCTGGAATTTACAGTACGAAGTACATTAGTGCAGTGTGGACGTTTGAGGCGCCCCTGACCAGTCTCGCCATTTAATTTCAAAAGAGAAATATTAGAATCTCTGGCATTTATACCTTACTGGCCATTAAAATTACCACACCATGAATATGAGGTGCTACAGTCGCGAAATCTAACCGTCTGGAAGAAGATGCTGTGATACGCAAATGATTAGGTTTCCAGAGCATTCACACAAGATTGGCGCCCGTGGCGACACCTACAACGTGCTGACAAGAGGACAGTTTCCAACCGACTTGTCATACACAAACAGCGGTTGACCGGCGTTGCCTGGTGAAACGTTGTTGTGATGCCTCGTGTAAGGAAGAGAAATGCGTACCATCACGTTTCCGACTTTGATAAAGGTCGGATTGTAGCCTATCGCGATTGCGGTTTACCGTATCGCGACATTGCTGCTCGCGTTGGTCGAGATCCAATGACCGTTAGCATAATATGGAATCGGTGGGTTCAGGAGGGTAATACGGAAGCCGTGCTAGATCGCAACGGCCTCGTATCACTAGCAGTCGAGATGAAAGGCATCTTATCCGCACGGCTGTAACGGATCGTGCATACACGTCTCGATCCCTGAGTCAACAGATGGGGACGTTTGCAAGACAACAACCATCTGTGCGAACAATTCGACGACGTTTGCAACAGCATGGACTGTCAGCTCGCAGACCATGGCTGCGGTTACCCTTGACGCTGCATCACAGACAGGAGCGCCTGCGATGGTGTACTCAACGACGAACGTAGGTGCACGAATGGCAAAACATCATTTTTTCGGATGAATCCAGGTTCTGTTTACAGCATCATGGTGGTCTCATCCGTGTTTGGCGACATCGCGGTGCTGGCGTATCACCCGACATGATGGTATGGGGTGCATTGGTTACACGTCTCGGTCACCTCTTGTTCGCATTGACGGCACTGTTAACAGTGGACGTTACATTTCAGATGTGTTATGACCCGTGGCTCAACCCTTCATTCGATCCCTGCGAAACCGTACATTTCAGTAGGATAATGCACGAGCGCATATTGCAGGTCCTGTACGGGGATTTCTGGATACAGAAAATGTTCGACTGCTGCCTTGGCCAGCACATTCACCAGATCTCTCACCAATTGGAAACGTCTGGTCAATGGTGGCCGAGCAACTGGCTCATCACAATACGCCAGTCACTACTCTTGATGAACTGTGGTATCGTATTGATGCTGCATGGGCAGCTGTACCTGTACACGCCATCCAGGCTCTGTTTGACTCAATGCCCAGGCGTATCAAGGCCGTTATTACGGCCAGAGGTGGTTGTTCTGGGTACTGATTTCTCGGGATCTATGCACCCAAACTGCGTGAAAATGTAATCACATGTCAGTTCTAGTATAATATATTTGTCCAATGAATATCCGTTTATCATCTGCATTTCTTCTTTGTGCAGCAATTTTAATGGCCACAAGTGTAGCATGAGGTACATAAGTTCACTGATTACATTTCAGTGTACTTTAAATTGTAAATTCCAGAGATTCTGATGATGCTGTTATTAAATTAAAGAGCGAAACCGGTCAATAAGAGAAACTGAATGCGACAGGTGGTGTCCTGCAAAAAGTAAACTTCCGAAGGTGTAGTCTTCAAGCGGCTATTGAATGCTTAATTAGAGGCAGCCCAAAAAGGAAAAGTGACGCAAGCTCATCACATGCATTACAGCTGTCAAGCTGATCTAGTAGTCTACACGTGTCGTAAGTTTTATCACTTCGCCAGTGCGACGTGATCGTCCTGTGGTAATGCAAAGTTTTCGGCAACTGTAAAGTGTTAAGATCTCACTGACGGCAGTGTGGACGTTTGAGGCGTCCTTGTCAGTAATTTGAAATACGCGAAAGGGTAGCGTTGATGCTGCGCTGTCGCAGGGACCAGCAGGCGTATTCAGCGCACGCGCCCGTGTGTGTGTGTGTGTGTGTGTGTGTGTGTGTGTGTGTGTGTGTGTGCGTCCGCGTGTGATATCGAATTCGGAATGCCAGTATTGACGGGGTCGGAATCGGCTTGTCGGCGCATCAGAGCCCGCGCCGCTGGGTCGGACGTGTTGTTAATGAGGCCTCATCCGATTACGGCGTGGCAGGCGGCCATGCGTGGGCGGCGCCGCGTCCCTGCTGGCGACAAGAGGTCTGCTATGGCCGCAGCAACCGTCCACCACGAGTGTACACCAGTAATACTGCTCTACCAGCCCGCGCCAGCTGGTCTGCAAAACAATACTGGCCAACAAAATTCTGTGTTTTCCTCGTGTGTTTAGTCTTCGAATGGACCCACGTACAGAACGACTAACACTGCAGTGCCGACCCTTCATAAGTGAATAATACTTCTGTGGGCTTTACGAAATGTGCATATGCGACATCTGAAAAGTACGTGGTGCCATTTGTTGGCCGATTGCGTAATTATGTAAAATAAGTGAAATTATGCAGTGTAAATTACCGTATTTATATTTCACTATAAATTTTGCTATATACTGGGATGACAAGTCATGGAATCGCGATGTACACACCTACAAAACGAATCGCGTACGCCGGCCGGGGTTCTAGGCGCTACAGTCTGGAACCACGCGACCGCTACGGTCGCAGTTTCGAATCCTGCCTCGGGCATGGATGTGTGTGATGTCCTTAGGTTAGTTAGGTTTAAGTAGTTCTAAGTTCTAGAGGACTCATGACTTGAGAAGCTAAGTCCCATAGTGCTCAGAGCCATTTGACATTTTTGAAGAATCGCGTACATAAGATATAAAAGGGCAGTGGATTGGGTAAGCTGTCATTTGTACTCAGATGATTCTTGCGGAACGGTTTCCGACGTGGTTATGAAGGGTCGACGGGAATTAACAGACTTCGAACGTGGAACGGTAGTTCGAGCAAGTCGCTTGGGACATTCCATTTCGGAAATCGTTAGGGAATTTAATATTCCGACATCAACAGTGTGCCGAGAATACCGAATTTTAGGCATTACCTCTCACCACGGACAAGGCAGGGGCCGACGGCCTTCACATAACTTCTGAGACCAGCGTCGTTTGCGTAGAGTTGTCAGTGCTAAAAGACAAGCAACACTGCGTGATATAGCCGCACAGATCAATGTGGGACGTACGACGAACGTACCCATTACGACACTGCGGCGAAATTTCGCGTTCATGGCAGCAGACGACCGACGCGAGTACCTTTATTAACGGGACGACATTGTGACCACATCAGCTGGACACTAGACGACTGGAAAACCGCGGCCGGGCGACGTGTGTCCCCATTTCAGTTGCTGACGAGGGAACCTCCCCATCGCACCCCCCTCAGATTTAGATATAAGTTGGCACAGTGGATAGGCCTTGAAAATCTGAACACAGATCAATCGAGAAAACAGGAAGAAGTTGTGTGGATCTATGAAAAAAATAAGCAAAATATACAAACTGAGTAGTCCATGAGCAACATAGGCAACATCAAGGATACTCTGAGTTCATGAGTGCTGTGTTCCCGTGGTGAGCGTGAGCAGCTGCGGAACGAGAGGTCTTTGGTTCAAGTTTTCCCTCGAGTGAAAAGTTTAATTTTTTACTTTCAGACAATTATCAAAGTTCAGGCACTCACACATAATCAACTTCGCTCTCCAAAATTACAGGACATGTTCAGATTTGCTTGGACATATGCAGGACTTGACGGTCTACACACGGAAAAATTTGAAAACGTTAAAAACATATGTTTTGACAGAGCACAGGGAAAACTGTGCGACTGTGAAACTGTTGCATTCATTTGTTGCAGTTTATGTGACAAACTCTTATGTTTTCATCACTTTTTTGGGAGTGATTATCACATCCACAAGAAAACCTAAATCGGGCAAGGTAGAAGAACGTTTTACCCATTCGCCAAGTGTACAAGTTAGGTGGGTAGACAACATATTCCTGTCATGTGACGCACATGTCGTCACCAGTGTCGTATCGAATATATCAGACGTGTTTTCCAGTGGAGGAATCGGTTGACCTATGACCTTGCGATCAAATGTTTTCGGTTCCCATTGGAGAGGCACGTCCTTTCGTCTACTAATGGCACGGTTTTGCGGTGCAGTCGCAAAACACAGACACTAAACTTAATACTGTGAACAGAGACGTCAATGAACGAACGGAACGGACAGATCATAACTATGCAAAAATAAAGAAAGTAAACTTTTTTTTTTAATAAAGAAAGAAAATTGCCTCTTCCACTTCAGGCGTTGGCCCCTATCACCCATACTACCCCGAAAAACCTATCTAGCCTAAAAACAAAAACAAAGCTATTGCCACCGCCACTTTCATCCTAAAGCAAACTAGGACGTCCGTTCGCCACCACTTCAGGTTCCGCCAACGAACAAAAATATGCCTCTGATCTTTTTATAAAAAAATAAAAGGAGAAAGGAAAGGGTATAATACTTTATTTTATTTTATTTGTTGGTCATTTTGTTCTTATTTTGTTCTTGTGTATTTATTTGGATTCGAACGCAGGTCTCCTGCCCACTTTTTTTAATCTTTTTTATGTATATAGATATCAATGTGCGAACAGTCATAGTTAATCAAGCCTGGAAAACTAAAACAGAATGAAGACACTATCGAAGATATGAAACATAAATAACATGAAAAAAAGCTACCACGTCGTAGTTAGGCTTCCCAGCGACTGCGCCCACTGATAAACATTGTTCAATATATGCTCGTTTGCAGTTCGTTCTGACCTCATCTGCCACTGCCTGGAACATTCCAGCTGCACGGCGGGCTGTGAAAGGCACTCCATAGGTAGTTTGCGTAGCACTGTCGATATCTGGTATGCCCGGAAATTGCATGATGTCTTTCTTGCAAATAGAGCCAGAAGTCAAGGAAATTCTTGTGTCCGTCACTAGAGAGGTAATGGACCGCATGTCCAAGTATCCAGGTGACGGAGTTGGTTCGAGTCTTGGGGTAAAATGTCTCATCCGGAAACAGTAACGTACGTGCAGATATATGCTCCGGCCTAACTCGCAAGAGATAAGCCAGCATCTGCCGCACTAGGTGCCAAACCGGTTCCGCCTCTCCACAGCTGAGGTGGTGCTCGTCAGAATCTACTGTATTACAACCCACACAATTGGGAGATTCTGCCATGTGGATATTGTAGAGACGTTCTTGCGTCACCAGCTTCCCATTAACGACTACGTACCATTGGGAAACAACATCGGAATCAAGCATGGCATCGTGTACAGTCTTCCACACCACGCGCCACCGTACGTCAGGATATTTTAGTTCGACCACATTTTGGGGGCGGCGTTGCAGCATGTCATGATATAGGCGTCGAGTTGTGGCCATTTGTGGTGTCGTGAGCGCTACACTGCAATAACTTTGTTCTAAATAGAAACGTCCTATATAAAAGAGGGGCGCTGGGATGTCCTGTAGTGGCACCGGCGCTCTTAGTGAAGCAGGTCGTAGCGCCGTCAGAAGCAGACTCGTGAGGCTCGTAGGACAACGGCGCAGCAGACATAAATGTGAGCTAACATAGAGGGCAATGGCCCTATCATGGACGTTAACTAGGCCGAGACCACCTTTTTCCTTGTGGAGGGTAAGAGATACGTATCTGATCTTCAGTAACATACCAGCGGTGACGAAGTACCCCAGCGCTGCCATAATGCTACGAGCCAAGGGTTTCGGGATGGGTAGCGTTTGGGCGACATGCGGTATACGGGACGCAAGGTATACATTGGCATAATACGCCCGCTGAACGATGTTGAGGGATCGCAAGCGCTGATTTCCAATTCCGGCCCTAATTTGGTTAAGAAGGCGTCGATAATTGAGCGTCGTTGCGCGTCGCATGTCGTTCATGAAATCTAAGCCCAAGCAGCGGACAGTATCACAGAAGCGTAAGGGGGCAATGTGTTCCTGCGGTAGCCTAATCCCGATGCTCAAGGCGACAGACTTGTCAACGTTGATTTGGCTACCAGAAACTGTACCGTAGGTTGCAATCCAGTCCAACGCCGCGGCCATATCGTCAGCTCCTCGTATGACGATCATCAAATCATCCGCATATGCGGGCAGCGATAGATGGAGCCGCCGAACTGTATCCCAGTGAGCCTGTCTCGGAGACCACACAACAAGGGTTCTAAGGCCAATGCAAATAACAATGTTGATAATGGACGTCCCTGTCGTACTGATCGGCGGATCGGCATGGGTGCCGTCAGTCTTCCATTAACAAGAACTCGAGAAGTAGCCCCATGCAGAAGGCGTGTGAGCACTGTGATTAAGGGGTCGGAGTATTCCACGCGCCGTAGAACGGCCGTGAGGAAAGTGTGGCCCACACGGTCAAAAGCCTGGCTAAAGTCGATAGACGCCAGGGCTGCCGGCAAACGTCTCACCCGTGCAAGGGAGATGAGATCTCTGTAACGACATAACGCAGTTCCGATGTTGTTGGGTCCCCCCAAGGACATCTGATCGCTGGACAGGACGTGCAATAGTGTGCCGCGAAGACGTTCTGATAGCAGCCTCGAAAAGATCTTGAAGTCGCTGTTCAGTAACGTTAAGGGGCGATAATCGCGGACATGATTCCGTCCCTTCGGCTTATGGATGGGGACAATCAGTCCTTCCAAGAACGGTGCAGGCAACGGTATATCCGGGGACATCAATTCCTGACAAATTTCGACCCAACACGGTACCAACAGTTGTTTAAATGCTCGATAGAACTCTAATGGTAATCCATCGATTCCTGGTGATTTATGGGGAGCACCTTTACCAATGGCGTCGAGCACTTCCTCTTCTGTCACTTCTCCCAGTACAGTCGGTACCATGTCTGGTGGAACTGTACCGTGGACATGTGCTGAAACGGTGTCTACCGTCGCCATATCAGGGAGCACTGCTGAATAAAGTTGAGCGTAATGCCATAGAAGGCTTCTGCTATATCTGCTGGTTCTGCCACGTGTCGTCCGTCGTCCGTTATCATGTCGGTTACCAATGCCCTACGGCGCCTCCTGCGTTCTAGGAGATGGCCTTTCTGACTGTATCATGTCTGGAGCACGCGACCGTATAACAGCGCCTTGTAAGTGATGGCGTGCTAAGGAAACGAGCTGCGCTTTCGCGCGATTGACTATGATCTGCCTGTCAGGTGAGGGCTCCATAGCAAGACATTCCCGTAGGACGGTGTAATAAAAGTTTTCCGTGTTCCTCCTCCATGCCGCCGCTTCTCGGCCGTAAGCCATGAAGGTGCGCCTAAGAGCAGGTTTTGCACATTCAATCCACCAACTGAGGGTCGATCGGTAACGACCACGACGCTATAAGGACGCGTTCCACGACTCTTCGATAGCACCTTTACATGCCGGCTCGTCCAGATGGGCGACGTTCAGTTTCCAAGGGGGCCTGCTGCGCCACACATGTGCAGGTTGGAGGGCAATGGTGCAAATATAGGCTATGTGGTCGGTGAATGCAGTGGGCCAGAGCCCTGCTCCTCTCGTCGCCGTCGAAAGGGTGCGTGTGACGTAAATCCTGTCTAACCGACTTGTATAATGGGTGTAACCAGGAGCTGGGCCATGGATGTGGCGCCACGTGTCGATCAGGTGGAGGTCACGCACTAGCATTTCCAATTCCGCACACGGGACGTGATGTGGCTGCTGATCAGACGGAGATAATGTACAGTTAAAATCTCCTCCGATCAGCATATCGTCTACGCGGCCCATAAATAGACGCGTAATATCTTCCGAAAAAAAGCGGGCCCGATCTCTCCGTCTCCCTGTTCCTGAAGGGGCATATACATTGATGCGCCGTACACCGTTGACAGTTACTGCCACGGCTCTTGCACTCGGTAAGTACAGTACGTCCGTAGCCACCAAACCGTCCCGTAGCAGAACAGCCACACCACAATCGGTAGAAGAGGCGTGGGAGATGTGGGTGGTATATCCGTAGAAGTCAGGGAAACTAGCGACACATACTTCCTGTAAGAGGGCCACGTCGATGTCCGCCGCATCAAGCATGCGTTGTAGCATTGTCAGTTTGTGTGGTGCCCTTATCGCGTTGATATTGATTGTGGCAAGGCGAAAGGTGTGCTGCCTAGCCTCTTCACCTAGGGTAGACGCCATGGCAATCAAAGCTAAACGCAAGAGATGCCGGACCCACCAAACCCCTTACAAATTATGGGTCTTTCACGCTAGGAGTGGCATCCCCAATGCCGCCCCCTCCCCTGTCACCCGTGCCCTCTTCAGGAAGTTCCTCAACATCGTCCGACCACAGTGGGTGCAACACGTTGCTGTGTAGCTGATCGGCACCTAAATCTCTCTCACGTACGTCGTCTTTGGTAGAGGTAGACGGAGCGCCATCCGTCGACGCGACCTGCCGCGTTTGTGGTGCAAGAAGTAACTGGTCACTCGTGGTATGGGCAAGTGAACCGTCTACACCGCTTAGATCCTCAGCAGGCGCAGCATCCATGCCGTCTGATGAGATGTCACCTTCTTGACCGGCCGTGTGTAGGAGGCAATCGTCAGAAGGGGTCCGGCGACGTCGCTTGCGTCGTCGAGGCGAACGTTGCTTTCGAACGTGGACATCCGTATCCGAATTTGGGAGGCAATCCAGCGTCGTATCACCTTCCGCTAGGAAAGCCGCGGTCGTGACAATGTTCGCGTCCACGTCCATCGCGTTCTGAATGTTACGCTGCGTCTGGAGTCCGTGGGATTGTTGCTGCTGTTGTTGCTATGGAGGGGGCGACATACGGGTTGGCACCGAGGGTCCTTCCTCTTCCTCCCTTAGCACTGCTGACGTTGATGGATGTGTCTGATCACCCGTTTCGTCCTCAACTATGGTGCACATCGTCGTCTGAGCGTACATGAGGGGCAGGATTGTCGTCCCCGTCGGGGAAACGGAGTCTCCCACTGGTATCTGCGTAATTCTACGTTGTAAGCAGCTCGATCGAACGTGGCCTTCCTGCCCACATCCGGAACAGGTACGCGGTTGACCGTCGTACATGATGATTGCACGACAGCCACCGATGTTCAAATAGGACGGCACATGTTTCTTGAGCTCAAGTTTAATTTGGCGCACACCATTGTAGACCTTATACGTCGAGAAAGTTTGCCACTTTTCTGCAACGTGGCTGATAACACTGCCATATGGTGGGAAGGCGTCCTTGACAACTTCCTCAGTGACCTCGAAGGGGAGCTCAAAAACCCGTACAGTCCTTAGGCCCATGCCTGCATGATCCACCGTCACTGCACCGATATGCCCGTCAGAATGTTTCAATCTGAGAGAGTTCGAGTATTTAGACACCACTGTCGCGCAGACCTCTGCACTGCTCATTTTCACATAAACCACGCTCGCCGTTATAGAAAAATGTATTCCGACGACAGTCGCCGGATCTAAACGTAGGTCGTCGCGTATGAACTGTTCTATTTCATAGGTTCGAGGACTCGCGTGATCTGGTTGGAAAGTAATTTTGATCGTATCGTGGCGCCATGTGTGTGCCATAGTCGCACTGAACTTGGAACAAATACAACTCACGCCGCGAGAAGGTAAACACAAGCAATCGCTCACGGTCGCGCACGGCGGGGCGCAGCGGACGTCCTCGCCCCACCGCAGCCGAAAGCAGACTGAACTTTTCGCTCGAGGGTGGATTTGAACGAAGGATCCCTCGTTCCGCAGCCGCTCATGCTAGCCACGGTACCACGGGGCTCTTAGGCTCTCATTATCCTTGATGTTGTATATGTTCTGCATTGACTACTCAGTTTGTATATTTTGCTTATTTTTTTCATAGCTCTACACAACTTCTTCCTGTTTTCTCGATTGATCTGTATTCAGTTTTTCAAGGCCTATCCACTGTGCCAACTTATAACTAAATCTGAGTGGGGTGCGATGGGGAGGTTCCCTTGTGAGAACTGGTGGTAGGTTTCGAATGTGGCGCAGACCCCACGAAGTCATGGGACCCAGATTATCAACAAGGCATTCTGCAAGCCGGTGACGGCTTCATAATTATGTGGACTATGTTTACATTAAATGGACTGATTGTGAATATTTCAGTATGTATGACCAACACTTGTTACTTTCAATGTTTTTTTTTAAAAAAAAGGTACTTGTAGGATTTGTATCGTTTAAGGAACAGTGTACTACACCATAATTGGGCAGACAAAAATTATTTAATAACACGGTTACGCCTAGGCCCAGAATTGAGCTCTCGAATTAAAATTTTCGAAACCAAAACTGTATCCACTGCGGTTGCAGTTTCGCCAAATTGCCTTCCTTCCACTCCATTTTCTACCGAAAATATGCACGGGACAAACATTTGTTAGACTTTTTGTGCTGTTAATATACAAGGCATCGAGCTGTGGCGTCCGAGGGTGCGAATATTGGTTAGCCCCAATATACACACTAGCGTATTACACGCATCTTTGCCCACACAAGCGTATGCAACGTACGTAGATTCCACGCATCTTTTCCTCCCCCTTCTCTCTGTCCATTTCCTTTAAGCCTTCCCTGTCGCTGTTCATCTCCTATTTTCTTATTTATCTGTGTTCGTCTCTTCCTCTCTCCACTCTGTCTTTGTGTGAACATCTCCTTCTTTCCTCTCTCTCTGTCCAAATCTTTCTCTCCCTTACCAATATCAAGAGAATAATCTGTACGTGCAAAATGGAACAGGAGAACTGGACAACGCCCGAGATGACTGAGCAAGTGAAGATTCACTTACTGACGAAACTGGAGCCGCCGGAAGCATTTCCTATGACAACAAAGCAATGATAGTACGTCAGTAAACAGCTTTAGTTCTGTTAGAGTCTGCTCAGTTTTTAAATTGGGCACTTCGTAACTTCATACACGCTTAATCTCAGAATATAGCGAGTGCAGTGAACATTTACCTTGTGCTTCTGTTTGAATTGATTTTCGATGCCTTTCATCTGTTCGTATGGCCTGGATAACAGTAAAAAGCGTGAACCATTATGGAACGCATAGTTAAATTGCATATCTAATGAAACAGCTATCAGATACTTGATCGCTTGTTTGATGGCTAAAATTTTTAATCAGAATCACACTATGTTGTACCTGGCAGTTTGTAGTTCGAATATAACACTTGTTTTAGGCCACTATATTGCAATTGTGTAATTGACATCATTCATTCTGATTACTATGATGCGTGTTCAGTTCTGTACGAATGCGAGCATGTGAATGACGTGTATTTTTGCTGATACGAATGAAGATTACTATGTTTCTACCACTGGGATATTAGCGCTTTGTGTGTGAATCGACGTTGTGAAACAGCGTTGCAAATACACATGCCCACTAAATATTGTTTGTGAGGGTACTTCAGTAAATTTGTCTTTTATTTTTTTGACTTTTTCCTTTTTTTGTTTACATATTTTGTGGGCATATCTTTGAGGCAGTAAATTTGTATAGTTACTGTGTGATGCGTAACGGAGATGATCCAGGCCACAACCAGCCTTATTAACAGTTAATTGTGAACACTAGTCAGATTATCAGAGGGAGAGTAGAATCAAAAGCATATCGCGGCACTGTAGGAGGTTTTCAACACACAAAGAGTGGCAACAGCTCGTGACTTACCTGGTTAAGACGGTTTAGCGGGACATTAACACGGTCGCACTTTCGTTACGCTAAGTGGAAGTAAATGTCATTTTTGGTTGAAGCTCCTGAATAAAGTTTTATAGTTTTTAACTTACTTTAGGAGATTTTGCGCTACAACACATCGAAGTTGATGAGGTGGTTGAATAGCCTTATAGTCATTCAAGTAAAGGCATTCTTCCTTCGTTCCTTGATAGATTTCTTTCAAAGAACGCTAAGCTCCGTATTTACGACGGTTCCGGTGTTAGATTCATCATAAAGTTATAATTCTTTTGGTGAACATAATCTCATTTGTGTGTGACGTGTCGTATAATATACTCTTTCTACCAGTTTTGGAGCTCTACTTATTTATCAGTATGTAACTCGTACTACCCCAGGACGCCTAAGTGGAGAAGAGTTGCCCCTGTGCAGTACATGTGTTTCTTCTGCATGCGAGGGTTACAGAGAAAATTCAATGTGTGATTAGTCATGGAAGCGTAATTTGACTCAGAGATTAGTCGAATAATGCGTCACGAGCTCTTGGTTACATAAAGCACAAGTACTTCAACATTGAAATAGTGCAGGAGCTTGTTCACGCATCGCTCGTGAACGCAACAGGTAGGACACAAATGGAAATGATACCGAGTATCATACACTAAACATAGTACAGCGATCAATAAAGCACCACTATAGATGCTGGTGCAGACGATAGTGCACTCTGAAATAGTACAAACATGTCAGTATGCTGGAGCGAACACTGAAGTTCGATGAATAAGTTTTGACTATAATCTATGTCGGAGATTGTAATCTGTTGATTTTTCTAAAGCAAAATACAATATGTACACTCTCTCTTGGTGAGTAAACATCTCTAAAATCCATCGTAGAATTTTTTATATATTTGAGATAAAATCTGCCAGTGCCGCCAATATGTTCCTAATTTTAACGTAACCGCCTGGATACCGTTCTTCTGGATAATATAATCTGGCGACATAAAGGTAGCTACACAGCACTACCGTTACTGCAGCTATCACCTGGCGAACCTGACATAAGTACGATATAATCTTCTAGGTAGTTACGTCGCACTATGTTCCGCTTCCGTTTCTTCTCTGCTGGGATCATCTTCACGATCTTACAGTGTACTCACTTAGCTGAACACAGACAGGGCAACAGAAAAACCTGAAGAAAATCCCAGCGGGCGGATCGAAACTTCGGTCGTGTAGAAGCAGCTGAAGGGGAACATGATCCGACATAAGGGCGTAGAAGATTTTACTTTCAGTGTCAACGGCCGCGACAGTCTGCAGACTTACGTATACATATGACACTTGCTACAATCACCAATATTTCCAAGTAAACCAAATACAGAGAGACTGGGCGATATAAACTTTTCCATGAGCGCGTAGCTTGAAGATCTGTCGCAATTCGCTCAAGCGGTTGCTAGAAGGCAGCATGGTTGTAAATCACACAAAGGAAACATTTTATTTTTCATTATTGTCTAGTATACTGTAATGTAATACACAATACAGTGAAAGCGACAAGGCCTATGTCTGGTCGTCTGTCATTTGTAACAAAGTAGGAAAGATAGAGTACAGGGTGTTCATAAACTATCTTTACAACTTAAGATTTTAAAGACTTCAAAAGTGTACTAATACCGCAAGTAGTTTTCAACATGTGATAAGATAGCTGAAAGTTTTCTTTTACCTTTTGACGCTAAAATGAAACTGAAAACCTGATAAAATGTGGACGCCACAGGAGAAAGCTCAATGTGTAATTTCGTTCATGCAGACGATGACCGATACTCAAGTGCAACGAAACTTTTCGAATACGGTATGGAAGGCAACCTCCGTCCCGAGCAACCATTCGGGCTTGGCATACATTATTTATGGAAACAATAGTGTTCTCTATAAAAATGGGGTGGGTGGCCCACCTGTTTCAGACGCCAACGTGCACAAGGTACGGCAGGAGTTTGCAAGTAGTCCGACAAAATCGGTGCTTACGGCGGCCAGAAGTTGCAAGTGAGGCGTTCAACACTGCACAATGTCTTTCTTAATAAGTTACGGCTATGTTCCTACAATGTACAGCTGCTTCAGACATTGAAGCCTACGGACAAACCTCAGAGCGAACAGTTTGCAGTGGGTATTCTAGGCAAAATTGAGGCAAACAATGACGTTTTGGAAAAGATTTGTTTTTCGGACTAGGCTGTGTTTCATCTGTTCGCCAACTGAACAGTCATAACGTTCGTATGCGGGATTCACAGCAACCTCATGTTGCACATGAAGTGGAAAGAGACAGTCTCAATGTCAGTATTTGGTACTGACTGATGCACAATTGTATCATTGGTCGGTTCTCTTTCATCGAGTCTGCAGTCAACGGTGGTGTTTACCCAGACAAGTTACAAGAGTTGCTGAGCCACCGTTGGAATACTTGCAACCTGATTTCATATTCCAGCAGTATGGGGCACCACTCCACTGGTCCCTAAATGTCTGTCAATTTCTGGATGAAAATGTTGCGGATAAGAGGATTGGGCGAGATGGTGCAGTTCGATGGCCGCCACGATCCCGTGTCTTCTTCCTGTGGCGTCTCATAAAGAATCTGGTGTACCGAACCAAGGATAAAGACCTACAAGACTTGAAGGCACGCATTTGCAATGCATTTGAAGATGTCACCGTACAGATCCTGAATGGTACGTGGAGAGAAATGGAATCCTGACTAGACATTCATTATTCGTGCCACTAAGGGCGAACCCATTGATGTGTATGAATGAGGAGACAAAACTTCATGATTTGTCTCATCACATGTCGAAAACCGTTTGTTAATGTCTTGTGTAGTTTTAACGGTATTAAAGTTTTAAGTTGTAAAGATAATTTATGGACACTCTCTACTTCTCGTAGGTGAAAGATATTCTCAGAGAAGGCTCAAGAGCCAGGGAGAACACAAGCTAGGTCCGAACATGAGGCCTGTTCGAGTGACAAAATTTCGACTTTCAGGGGGTGTTATTGATTTTCTCCTCCAGAGCCTTTTCTTCCTCTTCCATTCTATATAGTAATAGGTTTTAGTTCTTCCAATAAAAGGTAATTTTTCATTTGAAATTGACGTTTAGTTTCACCCTCTTGCTGTTCCCTATTGGTTTTCAGAAGACGTGTAAATTTTAAATTTAAGCGAGAACTGAACATAGTCTACTGAATTTATGTAATCTGATTCGGACCCCACATTTAGTTTGGTGTGAGTCGGATGTTGGTTTCCGTTCTTTATAGATGGAATACTTTGTCACAAATGTAACATAGTTACGAGTGGCAGAATAAATGGATCAAACTAAATATTGATGACTGACTTGCTGGGGAAATCTTACTGCAAAGTAACAGAAATGAGTTTTGCTTTGCAACCATGGAAGTACGAAACCCGCCCTATGAGGAAATTTAGTGAATACAAGTGTCAATTTTCGTGTCCATTGGCGACAGCTTTGTTTCTCGGAGTAATATTATCCAGGAACTCCATTGTCAATAACGCTGAAGCTAATGTGCTGTCGCCTTGTTGCGACCACAGACTGAGAAGAAAAAAGTCAGAGACGACAGTCGTAATAGCAAGAGAAGTGTTTGGACGTAAGAGTTCTTCATTTTGGCGAAAGAGGGAGCAGTAATATAGGGTCAGCGTTTCGTTTCAAGTAACGAAGTATCTACTCCAATAGCAGAAGATCAAAATTAAGATATCCCCTAAGATTCACAAATTTAATGACTAACATAGGCTATTTCTTTAGAAAGGGTTAAGTTGTGCAGTTACAGCGGAGTTTCAAGTGATTTTTGCAAAGAATATAAAATGCAAGTGCTGTGACGTTTCTGTTTTTATGTTTAGGCATTTGTCAACAAGCTAATCACAAATTTTCCAATATTCGGGCAGTCTGAGAACAAACATCCTGCTTATGACATCTGGAAGGCGTAATGCTTCCGCTGCAACGATATTGGCGTTAATGTTCAACAAAGGTTCTCAGTTATCCCGCAGTCATCAGAGTGTTGCTTACACTTAACATTATTTTGAACAAATAATCACGGCCACAAAAGTACATCACTTGTCTGAGGACAGTAACAGTCAAACGTTTCACTTCTGACATAATGTCTTTTGTTATCACGATACACGTAAGGAGCTAAGCCTTGGCACTGGAAACTATCCAAATATTAATAATGCTCTGGAGCAGAAACGAAGTTGTTATTACGTTTCGGCCCCCAGCGCTCATATAGAAGAGTTTACCCAGGGCTGGCTGCCTGTTTGGAGGCTGTGAGAGCAGTGGTATGTGCGGTACTTACCGTGGGGCACCCAGCTGTGTCCACAGGTGTCGCAGTAACGGATGTTCATCTTGCCGGGCGTGAAGCACTCGCAGGAGCAGTTAGCGACCGTGCAGCGGATGGCCTGCAACACACGAGAAACCTCCATGTACTGCCGGAATACCGTGTCCTCACTGGAAGCGTGAGGAGCATGAAGGTCAAAGGCCGAAAAGGCACAGGTCACGAGGAGCAGATCGAGCGTACGTTGCACTTGGATGTGGTGCACATATTTAATATTTGTTCTTAATCCACTTCATTTAACAATAAACATTAATTTTACACTATTAAGATACTATTCATAATCATATGCGATTTTTTGTCCCCTGCAACGCGAAAGCTATTAGCCCTAGAAAAAAATAATTAAACTTTTTTCCAGGAAACGTAATGTGGTTTTGTTTAGTACTGGGAAACATTTTCACCAGAAGCCGCAGTTTTCGAGTTATTCGAGAAACAGATAAAATAGTGACCCTTCAAGTCCACCACACCCCCACGCTCATACTACATCTGTCAAGATATTTAGTGTGTTGTTGATGGCTCTCCCACGTAAGACTGCACAAGAATTTGTGAGTACACGATTTTTCCCCCTAATTTTCATTCACTGACTGGAGTGAGTTAAAAGAATGGGGTTTTATGGTGGAGCTGCTCCCCATAAGCCCCACATTCGTATAACGAATGCTAAGCGACGCCTGAGGTGGTGCACAGACTGACGCAGCTGGAAAACAGAGACTGGAAACGAGCGATTTGGTGGGATGAATCGCGCTGTACTTGTTGCACTTCGATCGGAGGGTATGGGTTCGGCGAATTCCAGAATAATTTTACCTGCCATCTTGTGTAGTGCTTACAGTGAAGTACCGAAGAGGTGGTATTCCGGTATGGAACTGTTTTCGCGATTTGGCTCTGTTCTAGGGCTGTTGATAAAATATCGATATACCGATGTTCTTCCAAAAATCATCGATGTGTATAGGCGATATTTTTTCCTACGATATATCGATATCGAAATGGCAATTACGAGCGCAGGTATTTTCATTTTATACTGTATTTTTCTCGCTATTTTCAGTAAATATTTGAAATTATTCGTTTGAAATTGTAGTAGAACATAATTTTACTTTCACTGTGTGAAGGAATCTTACTACTTTTTGAGCTATCATCACGTCGAGTCTTTCTCTTTGACTGTGTGAGGAAAGTAGAGGTGACAGAAAGAGGTCCGGTTGCACTTGGATATGATTGTGTGAATGGAATAACAAGATTCCCGATGAAAAGAAATAGTAAATCCGTTCCGGTAAAAATAAATAAATAAATTTAAAAAGTAAAATAAAAAGTTTTTTATCGCAGCTAGGGTGCTAATTCTTCACATCAGCATTCATCAAAAATAGTTGCTGAAAATGATAACAAAGATCTAAATGACAACATCGGTCTTTGCGGTGGGCGGAGACGTCTGGGCGGAAGTGTTGACGTAATCATCACTCGGCGCTATCGAGAGAAACTGCTGCGTTTAACTTCATCACACAATTTTCGCACTACAACTGCTAGGTCGCTAGCATTGTCAGAATGGAAAAAACAGGGAAGTGGTCGTAAGGTGTTCCGCACAGATGCGCTATGTGACGAAACCGAACGACGGACACCGTTTTTGCGCCGCTTACATGCAGTTACCATTGTTAGCAAAGTGGTTATCGCCAAGCGTGAATGTACACTGCTTTCCTCTCAGTTCGTGCTCCAAGGGAACATAATAGTAATAAATCAACACATAAATATATAGCTCTAAACCCTTCGTTATGTTTACAATGTGCAGCCGATACTCAAAATGGTTCAAATGGCTCTGAGCACTATGGGACTTAACATCTTAGGTCATCAGTCCCCTAGAACTTAGAACTATTTAAACCTAACTAACCTAAGGACATCACACACATCCATGCCCGAGGCAGGATTCGAACCTGCGACCGTAGCAGTCCCGCGGTTCCGGACTGAAGCGCCTAGAACCGCACGACCACCGCTGCCGGCAGCCGATACTCTTATAGACCAATAGGTCCATATATTTTTCTTCTATTTATAGATAAGTTGATTATTTTTCGATGTATCGAGGGCCGATAATGATTTTTTTTTAAATACTGATGTATCGGATTCCTCATATTGTCGAAAATATCAACAGTCCTACTCTGGTCCACCTTGTCGCCACTTACGAAAATGATAAACGCTGAATGATATGAATACATTTTACGGCACTATGCGCTGGGTACAAGCATGTAGCAAATCGGAGACAGTGATTGTTAGTATCGTCATGACGATGCACCCTTTCATAAAGCAGGAGTTGTGAGGCCACGTTTTGTGGACAGTAATGTTGCTGAAATGGGCTGGCCTATCCAGAACCCCTACCTGAACCCAACGGAAGACATTTGGGATGGTAAGAACATCGACATCGCTCCAGCGTCTGAGGCCCATGGGGCTATGGGAGGCTTTCGCCACGACGTCGGTGGAGGCACTACGTCTGGTACTCGAGATACACCGATACACGTAACTATTACGTATCGCATGGCAAGATGTTGGTTGAAAACGGCCAGATCAGACACAGTCAGAGACATTTTAGGGGAAGAAATACGGACCTTGAGAGAGTTCAAAACCTGAAGAGTGAACTGATGTCAAAGGGAACGGGACAAATGTGGAACGATCCGTAGGGTCTATGCATTCTTCTCCAATATCACGGAACGACGGAGGATGAAACATATTAATCCCAGCATGTTTCATTTCTTGACAGGCCATGATCCATATCACATTCATCTGCTGCGTGTAAATCTCGGTCAGGATACTGATTGTGCCTGTGGAGACAGAGGGACCCGAGAACACACAGTTCTCTACTGTGGCTGTTGGTCGCAGGAAAGATGAATAGCACACTCACACGACGCACTCGTAACGCAATCACTTAGAGTTGAGACCTTGTCGACCGCTGTCATCGACTTTACAGACAGGACATCTAGAGCACCGCATTAAGAAAACTTGTACCGACGACAGTGCAGGCAGCAACATGCAGAGACAACTCATGATTCCACAGACCATACTAGCGAGGCAGGTGACAGTAGCAGCAGTACAGATTACAAGTACATCCTAAGGGAAGAAAAGAACGACACATCACGATGAAATTATCCTAGGGGATCGGAAATTGATAGGTGTGATTACTATCTCAAAAAAAAAAAAAATTGATGATTTATTCAAGAGAAAGAGGTTTACTTGTTTAGTAAGTCAATAACGCGTTGGTCCACCTCCGGCAGTTATTCAAAGAGTTATTGGGGTTGGGATTGATTGACAGAGTTGTTGGATAACATCCTGAGGGATAACGTCCCAAATTCTGTCAAACTGGCTCCTTAGGTCGTCAACATCTCGAGCTGGTAGGACTGCCCTGCTCATTATAATCCCCCCACATTTTCGGGAGAGATCCGGCAATCTTGCTGACTAAAGTAGAGTTTGGCAAGCTCAAAGACAAGCAGTAGAAACTCTCGCCGTGTGCGGGCGGGCACTATCTCGCTGAAATGTAAGCCCAAAATGGCTTGCCATGGAGGACAACAAAAGGAGGAGTAGAATATCGTTGAAGTACTGCTGTACTGTAAGGGGCCACGGGGCCCTCCCACCAGTTAGATATTTTAAAGCTGTAATGTGCCGATTGATAGAATTCAGCACGATATCCTTCAGGAGAACGTCCAAAAACTCTGTCAATGACCTCCAAGCCGAATTACTACTTGCGTAAGGGCCAGAAGTAGGCCAACTCTTTATTGACTTGCTCAATTTCTGAAGCTCTTTCTCTTCAATAAATCATCCAGTTTTTCTGAAACTGCTATGAATTGTTTGTGCGTACATTTTCATCAGATCTACTTATTTTCCTACCCTTCGCATAACTCGTTCATGGATCGCCGTTTTCCTAAGTATATTACAAGATGCAAGATTATCAAACATTGTTACAATAAAAAGAAACAAAGCAAGCTTAGGAGTCCGTATATGTACAATTTCATATTGCGAAAACACGAACAGTCTTAGTAACTAGGTGGCAGGTCATCTGTAAATTATAGCAAATAAAATAAAATGAAGATAAATCACTGCCTACTGTGGTTTCGGCTCTTGACGAAGAAATGACAGCCATTCCTCCACAGACATACAGGAACTTAACTGAAAATGTCCCCAGAAGAGGTCAAGCTGTCATAAAACAGAAGGATGGATACACCACAAACTGAAGTCCACTATTAGGTGTCCGAATACTTTTTATCATGAGAATGACCGGGTGTGTTTTGTTTTATTTCCGCTGAGAGTCGGTTTATCAGTCCCTGTTAAGAAACAGTTTCCTTTCAATACATTTATTATTATTATTTCTCTTTCCTGTCTCAGACGTTATGTCTGGTCAAAAATGGAAAGTGATGCGGACCTTGATCAAGCGTGACTTCCTTTTAACTGTACGGTATTTGTTATATCGTATTTAGGAACTTTCGGGTAATTGAACATGTATCAATAATTACGGATTTCTGTAGTTGTATGTATAAGTTTGGATGTAGCTGTATTGCATTGATGTACTGGTGGATATTGTGTGGTATGACTCCTGTAGTTGATAGTATAATTGGTATAATGTCAACTTTATCCTGATGCCACATGTCCTTGACTTCCTCAGCCAGTTGGATGTATTTTTCAATTTTTTCTCCTGTTTTCTTTTGTATATTTGTTGTATTGGGTATGGATATTTCGATTAGTTGTGTTAATTTCTTCTTTTTATAGGTGAGTATGATGTCAGGTTTGTTATGTGGTGTTGTTTTATCTGTTACAATGTTTCTGTTCCAGTATAATTTGCATTCATCATTCTCCAGTACATTTTGTGGTGCATACTTGTATGTGGGAACGTGTTGTTTTATAAGTTTATGTTGTAAGGCAAGCTGTTGATGTTTTATTTTTGCTACATTGGCATGTCTTCTGGGGTATTCTGTATTTGCTAGTATTGTACATCCGCTTGTGATGTGATCTACTGTTTCTATTTGTTGTTTGCAAAGTCTGCATTTATCCGTTGTGGTATTGGGATCTTTAATAATATGCTTGCTGTAATATCTGGTGTTTATTGTTTGATCCTGTATTGCAATCATGAATCCTTCCGTCTCACTGTATATATTGCCTTTTCTTAGCCATGTGTTGGATGCTTCTTGATCGATGTGTGGCTGTGTTAGATGATACGAGTGCTTGCCATGTAGTGTTTTCTTTTTCCAATTTACTTTCTTCGTATCTGTTAATGTTATGTGATCTAAAGGGTTGTAGAAGTGGTTATGAAATTGCAGTGGTGTAGCCGATGTATTTATATGAGTGATTGCTTTGTGTATTTTGCTAGTTTCTGCTCGTTCTAGAAAGAATTTTCTGAAATTGTCTACCTGTCCATAATGTAGGTTTTTTATGTCAATGAATCCCCTTCCTCCTTCCTTTCTGCTTAATGTGAATCTTTCAGTTGCTGAATGTATGTGATGTATTCTATATTTGTGGCATTGTGATCGTGTAAGTGTACTGAGTGCTTCTAGGTCTGTGTTACTCCATTTCACTACTCCAAATGAGTAGGTCAATATTGGTATAGCATAAGTATTTATAGCTTTTGTCTTGTTTGTTGCTGTCAATTCTGTTTTCAGTATATTTGTCAGTCTTTGTCTATATTTTTCTTTTAGTTCTTCTTTAATATTTGTATTATCTATTCCTATTTTTTGTCTGTATCCTAGATATTTATAGGCATCTGTTTTTTCCATCGCTTCTATGCAGTCGCTCTATCCAATATGTAATCTTCTTGTTTAGTGTGTTTTCCCTTGACTATGCTATTTTTCTTACATTTGTCTGTTCCAAAAGCCATATTTATATCATTGCTGAATACTTCTGTTATCTTTAGTAATTGGTTGAGTTGTTGATTTGTTGCTGCCAGTAGTTTTAGATCATCCATGTATAGCAAATGTGTGATTTTGTGTAGGTATATTCCAGTAATATTGTATCCATAATTCGTATTATTTAGAATGTTGGATAGTGGGTTCAGAGCAAGGCAGAACCAGATAGGACTTAATGAGTCTCCTTGGTATATTCCACGCTTAATCTGTATTGGCTGTGATGTGATATTATTTGAATTTGTTTGGATATTAAGTGTAGTTTTCCAATTTTTCATTACTATGTTTAGGAACTGTATCAATTTAGGATCTACTTTGTATATTTCCAATATCTGTAGTAACCATGAGTGGGGTACTATCAAAAGCTTTTTGGTAATCAATGTATGCGTAGTGTAGCGACCTTTGTTTAGTTTTAGCTTGATATGTCACCTCTGCATCTATTATCAGTTGCTCTTTACATCCTCGTAAATTATTATTATTATTATTATTATTATTGTTATTATTATTCGGCTATATACTTGAATCAATGACATTTGTAGTTATACACACATCAAGAAAAGTTTTGCATCGCTCGATTCCCACAACTCCTGAAGATAGACGTTAACTGTGGATGTCGTACCACAGACACAGTACCTTTGACTGGTGAGGGATGTCACTAAACACGCCCAAAGATGTAAAGAACCATGCATGAGCAGCGCGTATTAGACGGAGGGGGTCCGACAGCCGATCAGTTCCAGTAGTTCAACAGGAAGGAGGTACACGGCTCGTGTTGTCTTTAGTTCAACTATGCCTAGACGGTCAATACTGCGGTTCAATCGCGTCCGCATTATTAATTTGTTCCAGGAAGAGCTCTCAACAAGGGAAGTGTCCAGGCGTCTAGGAGTGGACCAAAGCGAAGTTGTTCGGACATGGACGAGATACTGGGACAAACTGGACCAACAGTGCCTTGAAGAACTTGTATATAGTATAACACGACGAATACTGGCATGCATCAATGCAAGAAGATGTGCTACCGGGTATTAGAGGTAGTGGTGTGTACAGCAGTCTGGACCAGCACCACTGAAGGTATCGCTGTATGGTGGTACAACATGCAATATGTGGTTTTCAAGAGCAGTAAAAAGGGACGGAAATAATATTTATGTTGATCTCTCTTCTAATTTTCTGTACATGTTCCGGAACTCTCGGAACTGAGGTGATGTTAAGCTTTTATTGATGAGTTTACTATCCGAAGTTGGAACAGCCTACATGCAGTGGTAAGTCTTTCATACGCAGGGTGCAAGGAAACGATACTGACAGACCTTGGAGAAACGTAGATCCTTCCAGAATCGTCGTCCAGCAACGCAATAGAACATCTAAGTTAGGAGGTCATTGTAGGCATCAGGTATTCCCCTTCGATACCAGATGTGAGGTAGTATTGTGACTGAGCGTTAGTAGAAGACCTTGCAATAGGATTTACAGAAGTTAGGACTTTCTATGCCGTAGAACACGTCCGTGCCTGTCACAACAACACTTTTGAGCGTACAGATCCTACTCTGAAATCGAAACACTGGCAGAAATCGGGAAAGTGGACAAACAACGATGCAGACTGGCAGGTTAGCGCTAGGGCACGGTAAAAAAATAAACGGGCAAAAATGAGGCATTTCACAAGCTGTGCAGAGCAGTTGACCCAAAGCGGTCTCTTGACAAATGCCCGCCTATTCCTCAAACAGTGTAACATTTTTCCTTTTTTTTGTACAATATTCGAGAGGCGAGGCGCAGCTCACCAGCGACAGACTATCGATACGCGTAGCTGTTGTTTCCGGATTAATCGCCGACTGTTGTGATCGGGTGCCGCGCGGGGAATCCCCAGTTGCAACGCAGACGGCAGAGGCGACGCGCTCGGCTTTTGTCCGCGCACTCCTGCCCCGTGTTTTTTATTCCCGCTAGCAAACAGCCGGCGATTTTGCGCCGGGCGAATCGATGCGCTCTGCAAATCCGCGGACCCTGCTGTCGCCTCGCTCGCAATTAGGCTCGGCTTATCGCTAAAAGGCACTCTTCGGCCATCAGCTCAGGGGGTGACCCGGAAATTCGGAAAAAAGGCGAGCAGCAAAAATTAAAAAAAAAAAAAAAGAGTTACGGAAACGTGGAGGACCGGCTGTGAGTGGAGACGGCGATCCATCACCCCCGAATAAATAAATAAACACCGGGAAGGAGAGGAAACAGTGAATCCCCCCAGCGCATTAAAGCCTCGTATTAGGGGTGAGGAAAAACAACGACAGCGGGGGGAGGCACTGGCCGAACTGTCCAGCTGCAGGCAGCGACACAGCAGAGGTTATTGCCGGAAATAACGAATACTGGCCAAAGGGGAGAACCGGTCGTGCCGACTTCAGAGAGCGCGGCTGAAACGATCGCGTGGCGAAAAGCATCTTGCATCGGTGCAGAGGGCGGGGGGGGGGGGGGGGGGTGCTTGAGCTGATGGAACTTCCGTTTTCCGGAGGAATACATTTGTTACCTACGCAACAAGCAGTAAATCATAATTAAACTCGTTTTCAGTGGTAAGCTGAAGTGCTCGATGTAGATAAACCAAAAATCGTCGCTGTTCAATAGCGACGATTTTTGGTTTATCTACATCGAGCACTTCAGCTTACCGCTGAAAACGATAGTGAACGATACGGCGAAACTAAATTCTAAATTTAACCGCAGCCTCAACAGTAATTTCAACGACCAACGTGTACAGGTTTGGAGACATGATAGTATACGAGATGTGGGAGAAGGGTATTGAGATTGTACTGTCTACTAAGTATTTTATTTATTTTCCAAACAACAATATCGTTCCTATCAATATAGTTCAATTCGGCAACCATGCACCGGTGGAGTCGTTCCCAGTCTTGGTAGGAGCTCTGAAAGGCTTCAGCTGGTTGAGGCTATAACAAATAGTTTACATTCTTTTGAATGTTCTCCTGAATTGCGAAATGTCGCCCTTTTAAAACATTTTTCAATTTTGGGTAAAGTAAAAAGTCACAAGGTCTGAGATCAGGTGAACAGGGAACGATACGAATGCCTTGTGAGGCCAACCACTCCGTGATGGAAGTGGCCTTGTGAAATGGGACGTGGTCATGAAGCAGCATCCACTCTATTCACATTCTTCATTAGCCTTTCAGACACATCTTTGTAAAACACTTGGTTAACTGTCGATCTTGGAGGAGCAAATGTCTTATGTACGATTCGCTTACAGTCAAACAAGCAAATCAGCATTGTTTCGAACTTTGATTTGCTCATCGACATTGTTTCGGTCGAGGAGATGTCTCAGTATGCCACTCTCACTTCGCCGCTTTCTTTCAGGCATCGTATTCGGAAATCTAGGATTCATCACCTGTGATCTCACGAATGAACCATTCGTGGCCATTGGCGATCCTCTCAAGAAGGTCAACTAGGCACAAACCTCTCGCATCTGCAAAACTTCGGTAAAAATTTGACGTACGGTGAAAACGCTCAAGGTTAACAGATCACTTTTCGTACTTGCAGTTAAACGTCGGTCTGGTTTCACAAGAGCACGAACACGTTCGACGTTTTCGTCGCTTTTTGAAGCTGAAGGCCTCTCTAAACGAAGTTCATCTCCAATGTATTCTCAGCCTTCCAAATATGATTTGTGCCAGCCTAAAAATTTGTGTGCCGGCCGCTGTGGCCGAGCGACTCTAGCTTCAGTCCGGAACCGCGCTGCTGCTACGCTCGCAGGTTCGAATCTTGCCTCGAGCATTGGCGTGTGTGATGTCCTTTGGTTAATTAGGTTTAAGTAGTTCTAAGTCTGTGGGATTGATGACCTCAGATGTTAAGTCCTATAGTGCTTAGAGCCATTTGAACCATTTAAAAATTTGTGCTCTTCATAAGGAATGTTCCCCATAGACCTGGTCTAACATTTCAGAGGTCACACTCGCGTATTCTCCAAGTTTAATACAAAACTAGATGGTATAAACTTGCTCTAAATTCCACTGTGCCATTTTCGTAACACAACAGAAACACACCTTCACTGATGGCGCTCTAAAATAGTTCACGTGATGGTTATACGCAGCTGAAACACGAACTAAGCATCTGGAAGGGATAAACACAGCTGTACACAAGTAGAAAAACACAGCGTGACCAGTTGCTCGTCCTGTTGGCAGTCTCATAACTTTTTTGCCACTACTCATAGTTACTGAATCATAATGCAAACAAGTCAAACTTTGTTTGAGACGATGTTATTTGTTATTATTGTTGGTACATAAGTATTTCTTATGTTGCATGATGACAACGCGAATGCTGGAACATGGCATAGGCTCCGTGGTTGTCGCTGCCCTAAGAGACAATAGCTGCAATGTAACGTAGGCACGGTCATTGTCGCTGCCAAAAGGGGCAACAGGCCGAGCACTATTGTAGTTACAGAAAAGGCCAGCGACGTGAAGAGTATCTCACCGCCTAGTGTTGCAACCCTTTGGTATTCGTTACGAATTAATTACAACAGTGTAATTAACTGGAAAATGAAACTAGATGGAGCGGTCTGTACTTTGATGTCAAACTGCTAACGTCTGCGATATGTCAACTGTACATGTTACGACTGCAATAAAACATGAAGTGCAGTAATTTTTTCTCTGGCTACACAGTCGTGAAGTATTAATGAATTTATAAATTGATGAACGAACCCGTAGAGTCAATTTTACTGGATGTTTAACTGAATTTATCGGATTAAAGTAAGACTCTAAGTCTGAATTTTACGGAAGCGTAATCGTTAGACCTGACGGAATTTATGACCTGCAACAAAAAGCCACCGAGATAAACATAATCTTTGGTTTGTCGCCAGTATCTACCAATTTTATTACAGAAAAATTATTTAAAGTAGATTTAGCTGAACATAATTAAAATTTTAGCTGCGTGTTACGCCCTTGTTACAGGAAATCCAAACAAGGTCCGACATATCAATTGAGATGAAGTGAATACGCAAGCTTTATTCATCGGATCCAGGAGACTGCATCAGCGCAATACGCGTCACCCGAGATAAACAGTATGGCGTCATAATCTTGGCCACGTTTTGAAACAAAAATAAAACAGGTTTTTTTACGAAACTTTCTTGCTGCGGCAAAAGAAATATTGCGTTACAGCTCTGATGTTCAGTCGCAGATTATAAACAGAAATCGTTATCGGAAAGAATATAAATTGGGTACTGGTGTCGTAGGAAGGCGCTATACCTGTAACGGATACCGCGATACACAGTACGTACTAAAGGAAAAAAGAAAAAGTATAAGCATAAGAGTTTAATAGTGTTGCAGACACTAAACTAAATTACTTTTTAAAGATCACTACTAATACGATTATTTTGTAAAAAATTTGATACCGATTACATAAGTCACCAATAATTACTTTTTTTCAAATACTAGCAAATAATGTGTGACACAATGTGGTGGTGGTTACATATTCTGAAAGCAATGTATCAACATCGTCGCACAGTCCATCCACTACACACCCACACTTGTACTCTGCACTTACTTTATACTCTGCACCATGGGCCTAAGATAGTAAAGTTGGACATGTGCGTCACAATATATTCAAATATCTCACTAAAATGCATTCTTCGAATCGCAACAGCTTTCGTAACAGAGCAGAAATTGCTTCATTACTAACAACACAACAATAAACGAACTAATTGACAGCACAACACGATAGTACCTGCATAATGGCTACAGTACTGCTGTAGGGCCTACACATTATTATTATTATTATTATTATTATTATCAGTGGCAGTGTTCACACACAAAACATTGGTATTCTGGAGTCTTCCAGTTTCTGCCGGTTCAGAAGTAAGGAGTCCAGCAACCAAGTGGTTTATAAGCAGTAAATACAGAGTACAGATTTTAATTTTTTTTGAATGAGGATGAAGGGTGTGAATGAAGCAGTTCTCGCGAGGGAGAGTTGTGTTGAGGAAGCATTTATTGTACCACCTAACTATCGTCAATGTGAGTTGTTAGCATTCTTTTCTGAGGATTTGTAGGTAGCATTCACTGGGAACTGCCTCATAATTCCAAAAGAAAAAAAAAGTGTTACTAGAAACAAGATGTACCAATTGTCTCACTGACCGATTAATTAGTGGTTTAACGGATCACTTACAAATACTAAATATCATATACCTTTCGTCATTTAAAAAATAAAAGTGTTCTAAAATTATTTGTCATTTTAAATTTCAGTTAGGCGCTACTGTTGATAATGGTGGAGAGAGAGTGGAGGGGGGCGGGGGTGGAGGGGGGCTGGAGGGTTTCTAAGCAATATATCATTGTACTCAGGGATAATGGTCTCAGAAAGGTCATAAACCACTGTTCTAGACCCCCGACCCCAGTGCGAATAGCAATCTTTGCGTCATTTCCGTGGCCTTATTTCGTGTATGCAAAACTTCAGGTTCAAATGGCTCTGAGCACTATGGGACTTAACATCTGAGGTCATCAGTCCCCTAGAACTTAGAACTACTTAAACCTAACTTACCTAAGGACATCACACACATCCATGCCCGAGGCAGGATTCGAACCTGCGACCGTAGCGGTCGCGCGGTTCCAGACTGAAGCGCCTAGAACCGCTCATCCACAACGGCCGGCCAAAACTTCAGGAAGCGGCCTATTTGGAGCCCTTTGTAATTACAATCTACCATGCGGTTTCGATGCTATACGTACCCTGGTCGCATTCATATACTGCTCATTGGGTGAGATACTGCAAGAGATCAACATGGCAACACGTGCCATGGCAGATTCTGATGCTTTCTACACTCAGCAATTCCGAACTGGCCCATTAAATTGTACGATAGTAGATAAAATAAACCAAAAAGACTGTTACTGGTGGAACAGAATCTTTTAAAAATTCTTATCAACTACGGACCTAGGTTCAAAGAGTGTTATCCATGACATATTGATTGCAACCTGCTCCATGGCCATTACAAATGGTCTGATTCATAGATCCGCAAGGAACGAGAGGGAAGAGGGGGGGGGGGGGGGGACGGAAGAATGGGCGCTTGCCCTCTCATGAAATCTGGCGGTGCCTACTTTGTATCTACTGCAAAATACTCCGTCATACCCAGCACTGATCTGCAGTATCACAAAATCATAAACGTGATCCTATATGCCGGGGTTTCATGATGTTTGTTTCTTTTCCCCACTTGAGGAGTATTACTGTTTTTGTTGTTGTATAGAAGGTCTGACGCTTTTCTGCTTCAAATTTTAATTTGCAGTGAAAACTCAACATTCTTGCTATATGACATAACTTTTTCTTGTAAATAACTCCTTGAAAACATTGTATTTTGTCATAAGAAGAGTTTAATTTCAAATAGTTGACTGAAGACTGTAGCATTAATAAGCAAATCAGTAACCATGTACTTAGCGGAAGCTTGTGAAATATACTTGCTATTTCTGCATCAGAGCAATCTAAGTTAAAAATATTGTGTAGATACCTATAAATGCTTTGAAATACAATACTTTTTGTGTAATTCCCCTCAAACTTAATTTTCGGGCCCTGTTATTGGACAAATTTCTGTGTACTACTGTAGTAAGGTTGATCACATTTTACCATTCTACCTGTTATTGTACAAAATAAAACTTCCTTTTTTCCATTGCTGTACAATTTTGTCTACGAAGCCATTTTCAGGAGATTGGCCATATCATCAGACTCACACTCAAAGCAGAACAACATTATTTTTCTTCCATATGGACCTTACCTCTGACACTGTAAATGTACAGGGTGATCAAAAAGTCAGTATAAATTTGAAAACTTAATAAACCACGGAATAATGTAGATAGAGGGGTAAAAATTGACACATGCTTGGAATGTCATCGGGTTTTATTAGCACAAAAAAAAGAAACAAAGTTCACAAAATGTCCGACAGATGGCACTGGACAGCAAAACTGCTACCGTGACGGGTGAGCGGTACGCCAGTATGTTACAGAATCGCATCATCCCCAGCCTGTCTGATAAACACCTGCTGGAACGTACAATGTTTATGTAGGATGGCGCTCCACCCCATCTTGCTAGACGCGTGAAAGATCTCTTGCGCACGTCGTTTGGTGACGATCGTGTGCTCAGCCGCCACTTTCGTCATGCGTGGCCTCCCAGGTCCCCAGACCTCAGTCCGTGCTATTATTGGCTTTGGGGTTACCTGAAGTCGCAAGTGTATAGTGATCGAACGACATCTCTAGGGATGCTGAAAGACAACATCCGACGCCAATGCCACACCATAACTCCAGACATGCTTTACAGTGCTGGTCACAACATTATTCCTCGACTACAGCTATTGTTGAGGAATGATGGTGGACATATTGAGCATTTCCTGTAAAGAACATCATCTTTGCTTTGTCTTACTTTGTTATTCTAATTATTGCTGTTCTGACCAGATGAAGCGCCATCTGTCGGACATTTTTTGAACGTTTGTATTTTTTTGTTCTAATAAAACCCCATGTCATTCCAAACATGTGTGTCAATTTGTACCTCTCTATCTACATTATTCCGTGATTTATTCAGTTTTCAAATTTATACTGACTTTTTGATCATCCGGTACATATAAAATACTTTAGCACGACTAGCGTTTTGTACGGTACTAGGCGCCTGGTCTCCATTACGTCCTGGTTGTTGGATAAGGAATTTTTGGAAACGATTATTGAATCCTCTCTTACCTACGAGATCCTTGATTTTGCACTCCGTTAAGCGACAGCATCTTCGATCTACCGTTTTCGGAGTGATTTCCTTCACTTGGATCAGTCATGGCTGTCTCCTTGATGTCCTGTTGTAACAGTAATTTTTCCGCTGCATAACCTCGTGAGCTCCGTCCATTTCTTCTGTATTGTCAGCGCTTTCGTAGACTAGAATACCGCAATCGGTTGTTGACGTGGCAGGAGGACACGTAGCATCACTAAAATTTAAGACTGAGTAAGGCAGTGCCACACATAGAATAAAGACCACATACGTGTCGCGAGTCGGCGCTATCTAGCCACCGGACAGGTTCGGGAATTACGCGCGCTCGAATATTTGTCGAATTAACTCAAATAACTGAAGGCAGTTAAAGCAGATAGTTTCTAGCATGACTTCTATCGAGCGAACGTTTCTAGGCAACTGACAGGTCGAGTTTCAACAATGGGAACAAAATAGGTCAGACGCTTACCAAAGAGAACAGGAAACAAAGACATAAAGAGGGTGGACAAAAATCTCACAACAAACAATGCTTAATACGGCGTAGAAAACCTATTGGCCATCATACCAGCTTCCACTCGTCTTAGAATGCCTAAATACAGATCCTGTATAGTTTTCGAGGGAATCTTATACCATTCTTCTTGCAAAATAGTGGCAAGAAGTTAAAGAAAAATGGAAATGATCGTATGGCATTGTTGGCCACGAGGCCTCATGCGGGGGAGTTCGGCCGCCGTATTAGAAGTCCTTCTTAGGCGACGCCACATCGGCGACTTGCGAGTGAATCATGATGAAGGACACACAACACCCAGTCCCCTGCCGGTAATCTAACCTTGGCCCGCTGCGTGGTAGTGGGTAACGTATTCGCTACGCTACAGACGTGGACAGATTCAGTTAACAATTATGGAGTTGAATAGCGATCATGCACCCTTCATTCCAAAGCAAATCACAGAGGTTGAACAACATTGTTATCTGGTGACTGGTGAACAGGGAAGATGTCAAAACTGGTCCTGGTGCTGACAAAACTAGTCCTCGACGACACGAGATGTGTGAATAGAGGTCCTATCGTTCTGGAACATAGCATCAGCATTGGGGAACAAGCATTGTACCGTGTGGTAGACCTGATCCGCGAAACTGGTCACATAATCCTTGACAGTAACGCGATTTTTACAGTAACCATGGGGCCCGTAGAATCGCTGTTCAGATCATCACCTAACCCCGCCAAGTTTTACTCTTGGGAAGTAAACTCTGCCAGAAGCTGGAAACAATGTGAAACAAGATTGATCTGACAAAATGACATCTACATCTACATCCATACTCCGCAAGCCACCTGACGGTGTGTGGCGGAGTGTACCTTGACTACCTCTATCGGTTCTCCCTTCTATTCCAGTCTCGTATTGCTCGTGGAAAGAAGGATTGTCGGTATGCCTCTGTGTGGGCTCTAATCTCTCTGATTCTATCCTCATGGTCTCTTCGCGAGATATACGCAGGAGGGAGCAATGTACTGCCTGACTCCTCAGCGAAGGTATGTTCTAGAAACTTCAACAAAAGCCCGTACCGAGCTACTGAGCGTCTCTCCTGCAGAGTCTTCCACTGGAGTTTATCTATCATCTCCGTAACGCTTTTGCGATTACTAAATGATCCTGTAACGAAACGCGCTGCTGTCCGTTGGATCTTCTCTATCTCTTCTATCAACCCTATCTGGTACGGATCCCACACTGCTGAGCAGTATTCAAGCAGTGGGTGAACAAGCGTACTGTAACCTACATCCTTTGTTTTCGGATTGCATTTCCTTAGGATTCTTCCAATGAATCTCAGTCTGGAATCTGCTTTACCGACGATCAACTTGATATCATCATTCCATTTTAAATCACTCCTAATGCCTACTCCCAGGTAATTTATGGAATTAACTGCTTCCAGTTGCTGACTTGCTATATTGTAGCTAAATGATATGGGATCTTTCTTTCTATGTATTCGCAGCACATTACACTTGTCTACATTGAGACTCAACTGCCATTCCCTGCACCATGCGTTAATTCGCTGCAGATGCTCCTGCATTTCAGTGCAATTTTTCATTGTTACAACCTCATGATATACCACAGCTTCATCCGCAAAATGCCTCAGTGAACTTCCGATGTCACACACAAGGTCATTTATGTATATTGTCAATAGCAACGGTCCTATGACACTCCCCTGCGGCACACCTGAAATCACTCTTACTTTGGAAGACTTCTCTCCATTGAGAATGACATGCTGCGTTCTGTTATCTACGAACTCGTCAAACCAATCACACAATTGCTCTGATAGCACATATGCTCTAACATTGTTCATTAAACGACTGTGGGAAACTGTATCGAACGCCTTGCGAAAGTCAAGAAACACGGCATCTACCTGGGAACTCGTGTCTATGGCCCTCTGAGTCTCGTGGACGAATAGCGCGAGCTGGGTTTCACACGATCGTCTTTTTCGAAACCCATGCTGATTCCTACAGAGTAGATTTCTAGTCTCCAGAAAAGTCATTATACTCGAACATAATACATGTTCCAAAATTCTACAACTGATAGACATTAGGTCTATAGTTCTGCACATCTGTTCGACGTCCCTTCTTGAAATCGGAGATGACCTGTGCCCTTTTCCAATCTTTTGGAACGCTACGCTCTTATAGGCACCTACGGTACACCGGTGCAAGAAGGGGGGCATTCTTCCATTGCTCCACTGTTCAGGTTGTATGGCTTCGGCACCATGTTTTCCCGTTACGAACATTTGTGCCATTGATGCGTAGTTCTTTAATTCCACCTCCCCTTCGCAATTCCCAGCTCCTTGAACTCCCTTAGTGTTGTTTTAACGCTGACAGTGTTCGCGAATGCGACATTCAGTTCTGCAGTGACTTTTGCAGCTGTCGTCCTCTTATTTTTCATCACAGTCCCCTTCAATGACCGCCTGTCACGATGACTCAACACACACTCGTTGTAGCTTACCTGATCATATTTGCCGCTTTCCGCGAATGAGTCATAAATCTTAAATATGATGCCTCTTGAAACATCAAATGCTTCGATTGCTTTGGTCGCGGATGCACCCAACATACGAACACCATCAAATTGAACACGCTCGAATTCACTTAGCTACCACATAATGCACTCAGAACTACACGGAACGCTGTTCTAACCACGACTACCGCTTGCAACATATTGAGGACCCTGAACAAATTCCGTTCGTAATCGAAAACAACAGCACAGCCTCCAGGCCTGACTAGCGTATGTATTGATGTTCAAGCATTCATTTCTAGCAGTGTTCGCATATTTCGTCCAAACTATGTATGTTCGAAAATGCATGGCTGCTACGCTGCAGGCCGCTTCATCCACATTGCGTGGTAGCCAGTACCATAAACTCCCATGAACAAGTGTGCTTTGTTTTTTGCCAGGGCTTGCTACTTTTTCCATTCCAGAAGCTACACATTTCATGACAGAATCGTCACATAAAAAACTTAGAGCTAATAAACCGTGTTGTGTCCCAAAATTTTACAGACAACAGCTTATTGTAGCCGACTGTATGCATGATCCCTTTTTCTGTTTAATGATCAAAGAAGTGTGCTGTATGTATATTGTGTTTGTTGTTGGAGCAGGAGCGTGTGTACTTTTGTTTCATGTGGCTGAACAACGCGGGCAACGCATGGCGTTCCTCCGGAGCGAGCACAGCCGTGTGTATCTGGCCACCAACGTCTGCGTGCCGAAGGTCGTCGCACCTCTGAGAAGCGCTTGCGGTGTCCACAAAATTTACGAGAAAGAGTAAAAAAGAATTGTTATCGGAACGTTCTCTTGTGTATAACAAAAGTTTAGTTCATCGCATGGAGATAAAAAAAGAAGAGAGACTGCACTATAGACTTGCGCTGTGCGTTGTTTATTGTGATACTGGTCACTGTTGCCGCGCCCGTAATTACTGCTGGTTCAAAAATGGTTCAAATGGCTCTGAGCACTATGGGACTTAACAGCTGTGGTCATCAGTCCCTTAGAACTTAGAACTACTTAAACCTAACTAACCTAAGGACATCACACACATCCATGCCCGAGGCAGGATTCGAACCTGCGACCGTAGCGGTCACACGGTTCCGGACTGCGCGCCTAGAACCGCGAGACCACCGCGGCCGGCAATTACTGCTGTTTTGAGGGGTTGGCTGCTTCGCCATTCAATCGCAATTAATCTGATGTTACAACAGCCGATAAACTCGTGAAAGGCTATTGGCTTGGAGTCAAGTAGTTCACTGTTATTTCTGAATTGTCACCAGTAAGCGGAAGCAATCTATGATGACTGGATTTTGAACGTCTTTGCAGTTCAAATAAAATTAATTTCACTGTTTGCTCTTGATTCTGTAAGGAGTGTAATCGTAAGCTCGCTGAAACTTCGCGTTTCGCCAGCTTAGGTATTTCTGTTTTATTCGTTGTGTTCATAACAGAATTAGTTAACGCTATAAGTTGGCTTCTGCGCAATTCGGGTAGTCTCGCATTTCAGCGAAATTGTCTTGCATGTATATTTATTTTAAAATAGTATCCTTTTCACAGTTGTAATTGAAAAACAGTGCCTTCCACTTAATCGAGAGCCTCTAGCTGTCAGACCTTGCGTTTTCTTTTAATCTGCTGGCGCTTTTGCCACATTGTTTTGTTATTGCGGATACAATTCGACTAAGAATTGTATGAGTGTATTGTTCTCTAATGCAATAAGACGCCTTCTGCGCAGTCTTGCCAAATAGCGATTGTACGTAAATCGCACTGCCTTCTGCGAATTTTGTTATCCTGTTTTAGAATTTTCTTCAATACTTTTAAAAAGGTTATCTAATGCTCATTTGATCAAAAAAATTCTATTTATTTAATGTTAAAAGGCCTTCTGTGTTTCCGGTTACCATTTTGAAATTTCTCTCAGTAACTTGAACAAGATTATCTCATGATCTTTTGAGGAAAATTAATTGTATTATAAAGCCTTCCACGTTTCTCTTTCTCAGTTTGGAGTTTGTAATTTTGAAAAGGAATATCTCTTGTCCATTTGAATAAAATTTTTTGTAGCTGCGTACTACTGGCAAATAAATTCATCCCTGGTAGTTTCCACTCCATTTCTCACCTCATTCCCCCCCCCCCCCCCCCCGCCCCGCCCCCTCCCCACCATTCCATACAGGCACTGAGTTAACTGAAAGTTTGCGAGCAGGAGACGTGTTTTATGTACGGCCACGCGAATTGTAGCGGACAAGAGGCATTTCTGTATCAGACGGCGCTTCCAGACCGAAGACAATACAGTCATCGAAGCTCAGGTGCTGCGTATCGTCGCACTGCCGAGAGAGGATCCATAGCACCACAGACGTATTGATCGAGGAAGACCACATGTTGCTCGTACGCCTCACCAGGATGAGCACGTCGTACGCGCTATCGAAGGTATCAGCGCAAGACAGTTGACTCTGGCATGTGGCACATCTCCAAGTAGACCATGGAGGATATTTCACGAGCCATTCATGTATCCGTATCATCTTCAACGCGAGCAGAGCCTTACGCCTCCCAAACACCCACCACGGGAGAACATTAGCCGATTGGTTGTTGCATAAACTGCCAGTCCGTTGTTTGTCTCTTCAGTTTTGTTTACAGACGAGGCAACGTTTGTAAGAGATGGAATAAGAAATTTCCAAAACCGCCACATATGGACCGATTGCAGTCCTCACGCTTCAAATGGTTCTAAGCACTATGGGAGTTAACATATGAAGTCATCAGTCCCCTAGATTTAGTACTACTTAAGCCTAACTAATCCAAGGACATCACACACATCCATTCCCGAGGCAGGATCCGAACCTGCGACCGTAGCACCAGATCGGTTCCCGACTGAAGCGCCTAGAACCGCTCGACCACAGCAGCCGGCTTCTCATGCTTCAGTACAGGCTAGACATCAGCACCAGTTCAAGATTAATGGCTGGACTGCAATTGCAGGTGACTGTCTGTAGGGCCATACATTGTCCGACTGTCTGTAGGGCCATACGTTCTCCGAGAAGTCTTCCTGATTCTCTGTACAGGGCTTTTTTACAGAATATCCTCCAAGACCTACCAGAGGATGTGCCCCTGCAGATAAGAACAAACATGTTTATGCTTGATGGAGCTGTAGCACATTTCACTTTCAGTGTTGTGGATGCACTGGCTGGTATCGACCATGACAGGTGGATAGGTAGAGCAGACCGGTTCCATGGCCTGCACGTTCACGCCACCTCAGTGCTGGTGGCACTTAAAATGATTTGTCTGTGCAAAGGACAACCCGGATGTACACTTCTCAAAACAATTAGGGGATCAGGTGAGGTATACACAGTGGATATATGGTAATGTATTTTACTCAGATATCGATTACAATTGTAATCTGTGTGTGATGCAGTACGATATTTTGCTGTCTCAACTCTTTACGTGAGATTTACATGGCGTTTACGTAGAGCGAGGCACCATGGGGCTACCATAATAGTGAAAAAAACATTCTCGTTGCCCTCTAACATGGCGTGTGATCACCTCGGACGGCCAGTACAGTTGCACACCTGCGTGGCATGGACAGTATGAGGTTATCAATCAGCTCTTGAGGGATATTTGGCCATTCTTCTATGAGTGCAATATCCAGCTCTGCAAGCGTTGTGGGAGGTGCTCGTCTGGCTGCAGTGCGTCTGCCAAGTGCTTCCCTGACATGCTCAATCGGGTTTAAATACGGTGGCCACTCCATTCGTTCAATATCATCAGCTTCAAAAAAATGGCTCAAATGGCTCTGAGCACTATGGGACTCAACTGCTGAGGTCATTAGTCCCCTAGAACTTAGAACCAGTTAAACCTAACTAACCTAAGGACATCACAAACATCCATGCCCGAGGCAGGATTCGAACTTGCGACCGTAGCGGCCTTGCGGTTCCAGACTGCAGCGCCTTTAACCGCACGGCCACTTCGGCCGGCTCATCAGCTTCAATCACATTGTCCACCAGTGCAGCTCTGTGGGGACGAGCATTATCCCCCACCAGAAGGAACCCATCTCCTGTGGCACCAGCGTAGGGCACAACAAAAGGTAGAAGGATCTCGTCTCTATATCTCTGAGCAGTCAAAGCGCCATTCTGAACGGCACAGCGGTCCGTACATCTGCCAATACTGACTCCTGCCCACTCCATTCGTCTACCAGCATGATATGGTGATGTTTCCTGCACATAATCATGATTGTTCCGAGTTCCACGTTCTCTCTATATGGGGGAAAGACGATTGTCCGGCTGAACACAAAATCTTGACTCATCTGAGAACAGCACCCGGCACCATTCGTTACGACTCCAATCCTAATGTTCCTCCGCCCAGTTTGTGCAGGCTAAATGGTGTCGTGGTTTTAATTTGACACACACCATAAGCCTTCGTGCGTCGTGGCCACAATCTCGAAGGTGATTTCGGACTGTTCGTGTTGATACTGCGCGTCCTGTTGGTGCCTGGAGGGTGCGTTTCAGCTGAGTTGCCTTCAGCCTCCTGTCTCGACTGGCTGTTAACCGGAGACAACGGTCATCTCTTGCTCATGTTACTCGTGGGTGACCTTGGCCTTGCCTTCTTTTAACGGTTCCTGTTGTCTGAAATCGCGTCCAGGTCCTGGAAATTACACTTTGCGGCACTCAAATAGCAGCTGCCACCTCCCTCTGTGTCTGTCCCGCTTCCAACCGTCCTGTGGCTCTCCATAAAATAGCTTCGGGTAAGTCACGTTGTTGTTGCATTGCACTACCTGCTCGCTACACTATCCGAACACAATTGCTTGTGTAGTTCGTTTGGTAGAGTAGACACAGGTCAACACCAACCTCCTCTTCAGCAGCTTACCGTTGTTACCACTATCTCAGTGACCGTAATGTTGTTGTCCCCACTCCGTAGAACCGACAGAAAAACGTCGAACCCTTTTAGTTCATTCTGCCGATGACAATACTTCAGAACCTAGATATCTCAACTGATCGCCTAATTGTTTTGACCAGCGTAGAAACTCTTCCTCATGGAAACCTGCAAAACCGCTCGAACCCGTCGGGGAGTAGTTAAAAGGGTGTGACAGACCATGATTCGTTGTGTGGATACTTGTTTAAAAGTAAAAAGTGGAAAACATTTCGAGCATTCATTATGAGTTTATATGTTGATCATTGTAAACTTTCATTAATAACTCGGAAAACGAAGGATTTTCGAACATGAGTTTATATGAACGTTTTTCTTTTGGTGAAACGAACCTGACCCCAAAGTTTGTTCGAGTATTTTAGAAACACCTCGTAGAATTATCCTCGAGCCCATAACGTATACCGTGTGTCTGTCCTACGGTTCGTCAGGAGCACTTTCGCTGATGTTTCGGCAGATATTTGCAGCTTTGTTTTTGCAACGCGCAGGTGGAGTCAGGCCAGACAAATAGTACTCACCACTTTTTCATATGAAGTCCAGCGTCGACGGAAGGTGTCTGTTTCGTTTCCCGTTGCAAACAAAATAATTTTCAAAGTGATATTTTAGGTACTCATTCAGTAGAGTCGTCTCAAAGTAGTCTGATGCCTAATTCTTTGCATCAGTATCTGTTAACAGGAACAGTAAAACGCGAAGAATAGCCAGTACTCCAGCAGCCACCGAGCAGCGCTACTGTACAACAGTAGCAGTCAGCGCGGGCTAGGGCGGTGCTCTCCATCGACGTGTCGTGGAAGCCTGCAGAACTGTTCGGACCCGTCAGGGAGTATTTAAAAGGGTATGGCAGTCCATGTTACTACATATCGATCAAACTAATATCGCCCTAGAATAATGTGGAACCATTCTATTGAATAGGCATGTAAAATTTCACTTTAAAAATCATTTTGCTTGCTATGGGAAACGCACCGGCGATCTCTATCGACATTGGGAATTGCATGATTTGATGACCAGGTGTTTGGGTTGACTAGGCCTATAGCTACACGTTGCAAAAAAAATTTGCAAATATCTGCCGAAAAATCAGAGAAAATGAGCCTCACATCTCTTAGGATGGTTTAAATGACTCTGAGCACTATGGGACTTAACTGCTGTGATCATCAGTCCCCTAGAACTTATAACTACTTAAACCTAACTAACCTATGGACATCACACACATCCATGCCCGAGGCAGGATTCGAACCTGCGACCGTAGGAGTCGCGCAGTTCCAGACTGCAGCGCCTGGAACTGCTTGGTCACTGCGGCCGGCCATCTCTTAGGAGAGATACCGTGTAAACATGAAGATACTCCATGTGATCGAATTTTGGTTAGTAGTGGACGATGGGCCGGCCGCTGTGGTCGACCGGTTGTAGACCCTTCAGTCCAGAACCATGCGGCTGCTGCGGTCGCAGGCTCGAATCCTATTCGGGCATGGAAGTGTGTGAAGTCCTTAGGTTGGTTAGGTTTGAGTAGTTCTAACTCTAGGGGACTGATGACCTCAGATGTTAAGTCCCATAGTGCTTAGAGCCATTTCAACCATTTGAGTGGACGATTTGATAGAGTTTGGAATGTCCAGGGAGAGAGAATCTAACTATTCAGCTGCTTCTGTTGTTTGCAAGTTGTCTTGTGTGAATAAAATATGCTACGATTTTAGCAGAATCCATACTGGTTGATCGGGCGTAGACTATACTCGGGGCTGCAGCAACTGACGAACGTCAGCGGCACCTGCATGATAATTCTGTGCAACCCGAACTTGTATCCTTGTCGTAAAAAAGGGTGATTTCTGCTCTTTTCCAGTGACACGGGACTACTCGCTGCGCAAGCGATTCTCCACAGATATGCACTAGGAACTGCGTTAATTCCGCGCCGTTTTCAGCGTAGAAACTGACACGAATTCCTTCACGTATCTCTAATTTCCGAGTCAGTGCGCCGGTCAAACGTTGTTCGTCAGCCAGCAGTCGTGACTCCGTTGCGAAAGTGGCACAATGGCTCATTGCATTCCCTACAAAAGACAAATTCAAGAAGGGCGACGTGACCCTCCCACATGACGTCATCGCAAAGTGCCGCATTTCGGTCCCGGGCTAAGGTAGCAATACCGAAGCGATCGCCCGTACGGAAGCGCAGGAGGCGTCCAGCCTCGCCCGCTTTTAATTTCGGTTATTGAAGCCTTTTACCGCGAGCCGGCGGGGCGGCCGTCCCAGCAGCGCGCGGAAGGGAAAGACGGCGGAAAGAAAAGGCAGGAGGAGGAGGAGGAGGAGAGGGAGAAAGGCGAGGAGGAAGAGCAGTGCGGCACGGCGATTAGCGTGTGCGTGCACCGAGGCCATCCGAGAACACACCGGCCGGCACGCAATTACCGCGGCGGGCAGCGCCGTGAAGCGCCAATTAGAGAGTTAGCCGAGCGAGCGTCGGCGGCGGAGGCGGAGGCGGCGGGGGCGCAGGTGGGACAAGCGGGGCCCGCAGATTGCGGCCACCGGTAACGACCGTCATTACTCGCGGGGGTGGAGCGCCCGGGAGATTGTCAAGTGCAAAGGCGACGGCGAAAAGGGACGGCCCGGACTATTACCGGCTCTCCGATCTGCGGCCCGTAAACAGTGGGGCGTAGCGCTCGCCGCCGGTGTGTAGGAATGCCGACTGCTGCCGCGGTGTTTCCGAGGCGTCTATTAGGACACGTAGCCGTGCGTGTCGCGGGCGTGTGCGGCCGCCGCCGCAGCTTCTCCTGTTGTAAAGCCTGCGGCGGCAAACAACACGTCCGCGATGTCTAACCGCTGTCTCGCATTCGCCATTAATATGTCCAGCGCTAATCTCTCCAGTTCCAGTCCGTGTTACTATTACCAATTACAAGGGACAGTACACTATCAGGTCAAAAGTACCCGGAAACCGCCGTGTAATGCGGAATCGACTACCAGATGGCACGAGAGGCGCATCTGCCAGTATAAAATGAGGCGGAGACTGGGGGAGTTCAAAAAGGGCTCTGAGCACTATGGCACTTCACATCTGAGGTGATCAGTCCCCTAGAACTTAGAACTACTTAATCCTAACTAACTAAGGACATCACACACATCCATGCCCGAGGCAGGATTCGAACCTGCGACAGTAGCGGTCGCGCGGTTCCAGACTGAAGCGCCTGGAACCGCTCGGCCACTCCGGCCGGCTTAGATGTGAGTGGAATTCTTATTGACAGAGACAAAACAAATACTGTTTTCCCCATTGGCTTGATTTATATTAAGAGAATTATGACAAGATAGGTTTTTCTCTAAATAAAAGTGTCTCAATGAACTGGGGACAGAGGATAAACATTTTTAAGTATCTCTTAGTCAAAGTATCGCTCACAGTTAAAATATATCAGTCCACCACCACCTCCCCTGCCCTGCCCTGCCTGCAGTTGGACCTGAAATAGTACTCGCGTCGTCATAGGTACTGTGATACGTCACAAACGGTCCAGGCTGCCGGAGAAACACGTCTCTACTAACAGGCAAAACTTCCGCGAAAATTACTAGGAAGCTCTCAACTGATCCACCATGATATGGATGCAGCTGTTATTACGTTACGGAATGATATACTATCTTAAAGCACTCAAGAAGTATTGAGAAGGTAACGAGAGTATTATAACGGATATTAGTCCGAACAGAAAGTTTATTTCAAAAACAGTATTACGTCGTGCGAAAAAGACAGCCGACTCATCACAGTTTCATCTCGACTGACACCTAAACATTACTTAACATCGCTGAAATTGCGCTGCGTTGGCAACTTTTGTCTCATTTTTCCCACTCCGTGCCGGTAGTATTTTTCGAGAGGATGTGCCATTCCGTTTAATGGCTAATGTCACCTTCGTCGCCGGCCGCAGTGGTGTAGCGGTTCTAGGCGCGCAGTCCGGAACCGCGCGACTGCTACGGTCGCAGGTTCGAATCCTGCCTCGGGCATGGATGTGTGTGATGTCCTTAGGTTAGTCAGGTTCAAGTAGTTCTAAGTTCTAGGGGACTGATGACCATAGATGTTAAGTCCCATAGTGCTCAGAGCCATCTCCATCTCATCACCTTCGTCAAGTGTAGTACATTTTTGACACGTAGTAAACAGCCCGTAGCGATAGTATTGGGAATTAATAGAGAACTAAAAGACAACACTACAACTGCGGTTACTTGCCTTGACCTTCGGCGGTCATCGTCGCGGGGCACAGCAGCACAAGACGAGTAATTTGCACAGAGGTCGATAACGAAGGCGAGAAGATAGGTTAGATGAACAGAATAAGGTGATTACGGATGTTGCACCAACTTTCAGTAAGATGAACAGAATGAAGGATAGAGAGAAAGAGAGAGAGGAATAACTTTCCTGCCTGGTTCCAGGAATCATCTGAGTAATCGGTGTGAGGTGCGAAAATCGTAGAAAACCTTATTCAGAATCCCCAAAGGTCATTCGATTTATTTTGGACGTCAGTTCGGGACGTAAAGCAAGGTCAGCATCAAAACAAGTATGATCACACTACTGTTTCGCCGCGATAAGTCGACGATTTGCGCAGTGGCTGTCTGAATCGGTACGGGTTGTGTTTAACCCCCGCATCACGACTGCCGAGGGCACATGAGCCGCGAGGGAAAGTTTCCACTGTCTTCTTGTCACAGTGCTGGCACACGTATTGCTCGTGTACTGTGCTTAAACGAAAGGAGACGTGACACACGCGGGAATGTTGGCAGTGTTCCAAGACAAATGAATAGTAGACGATTCAGTACTTATTTACACTTTATTGCTTCCCATCATTCAGTATGTACCATGTGACGCAACATTACAGTTGTAAGTACGTTGTACTTTGGTCCATCCATAGATGGCAGGACAATCAGTAGAAGTGTAGTCCTTGCACAGTGCAACACAGTTTTCCCCGCTGCTGTCATTACGTCAGCGGACGAGATGGAGTGTGACCATCAAAGACAGCGCTGGATGACGTGGTTTCTGCGAATACTCACAGGCGATTGGTGGCAGTGTGTGGTGATAGCGCTCTGACAGGAGGAGCCATGTATAAATGGGTGGATGGCTGAACAGGTGACCGCACATCGACGGAGCAAGGAAATTGTTCTGAAAGGAAAGTGGCTGTGGTGATCAGTCAACATTTCAAGAGTCGGAAAGCATGTTCAGGAGAACAGGTGCACCACATTCGCGGTACTGGAGGCGCCCACAGGTCAGAAGCAGTCTGCACCGCATATTGAACTCTGGAAGATGTCCACCAGATAGGTCACCGAATTCCTGAATGCAGCACAAACACAACAGTGCAAGGACGTGCGCACTGATCCCTTCATCGCCCCAGTCAGCATCCAGAAGGCCTCATGGCCAAACTCTTGACTGCCGAAGAGACTTGGCTCCACTACCGTGAGCCGGACACCAAATCCCAATCACTGTAGTAGAAGAAGACAGACAGACACCAGCATAGGAAGCTCTCTACAGCGCCTTCAGTGAGCAAAAACACATGGAGACAACCTCTTGGGACAAAGGTGGAATAAAACTCATTGACTTTCTGGACCACCATTAAGAGCACGGCGTTTGTGGAGACTCTTCGGAGGTTGCGCGGCTCGTTTCGAACGACATGGCTAGGAAAATGGGCGAAAGGAGTGCGCTAGCAACACGACAACGTTTGTCTCCATGCTAGTCGGACAACCACGACTGCCTCGCTGACATGGGGTTCCAGGTACTGCCGCGCCCACAGCATTCTAAGTTTGCCCCTTGTGGATACCACGTATTCGGGCCTCTGTAGAAACATGTGTGCGGTAACCAGTTCACATGCGTCCAGGAACTGCGAGTAGCTGTCCTGCGGTGAGTATGACGGACTCCAAGAAAAGTGGTTCGAGGTGAGCCTGCCGAAGCTACGACGTAGGTGGCATATACATAAAATAAAGTGTAAATCAGAATGGAACGCTCCTCGTCTCTTGCAAGCGGCACCGACTGCCTCCGCTACTGGTACAATCGGTGCAAATGCTCAAATTAATGTGGCCAAATTGTAGGCGTAATTTTTAGCGCTATGTCCCTTCGTTTAGCCTAGTATCGAACTCTGAATGCATGGCG
Organism: Schistocerca piceifrons; assembly: GCF_021461385.2. Taxonomy (NCBI): domain Eukaryota; kingdom Metazoa; phylum Arthropoda; class Insecta; order Orthoptera; family Acrididae; genus Schistocerca; species Schistocerca piceifrons. The sequence continues at coordinate 532,708,289 of NC_060144.1, read as the reverse complement.
ATAAGGCACAATCCACGATACAAAAAGTCGGAGTATTGTATCAAAATAAGGAACTAGAAATGATAATACAGTTTATTAAAGGCCAAAACAAAAATAGTAACCGTTGTTCTTGACTTATGTCCTGTGGTAAAATTTCCAACATTACGGTAATTTTTTAAGGAAAAAGGAACGTGTCGTCCAAACACTTCAAAACCTCGCTGTTTATTCACTTGAGACATTTTTCTCCTTCGATAGAGTTGCGGCAATTCATTGTTTAAAACGCATCAACTTACTCGTTGTGTTTTGTTTTCTTTCTAAAAGGCAAATAACGTCAAAAACAACTGCATGTTTTCCCTTCAGTGGAGCTGATGTTTTCAGTGTAAAAAAAGGATAGTAAAGACAGTTATTTCATGTATTTTCGTTGTTATGTATGCACTGTGAAGGCTTTTTCCTTATCCAGGTGTTTTAAAACCGAAATCACTTTTCGCCCTCAGATACTGTCACCATATGTGGAAAAAATTGACAAGAGAAATCTTCTGCATGGAACCTCTAAAAAGCCCCACTAAAACAAATAAAACAATACAATAAAGTTTGTGAAATTTTCCGTCGGTACGTGCAGGAACATAGCCGTATCAAAAATTTAAATGCCCAGTATTAATGTTTCACAATATCAATTTTATATTTTGTTTTGAAGCGGCTTTTAGCTTTCTTCGCCATCATGAGACAACTAAAGGCTGATTAGACACTCTACACAGCACGAGAGACATTGTTATCTGCACAGTGACCATTTTACATCTATACATACGAAAAACACTAATTGTAGTGCTTCTATTTTACATGGATAAAAACTATATTCTCGATTAAAGTAGTACAACTAGCCTCCATTCCCCACAATGCACTGATTCTTTCCTCCCTTCTGCCCCTTCCCCTATAGCCTGATCGTAACAGTCACCAGTAATTCCCCCCTTATAACACAGTAGTCTGTCCCAGTATTCATTTGTTGTACTGTTTTAGCGTCATATTATTATAGACCTACTTTTAGTCTTTGAATGTAGTAAAAAGTTAATGAGAAATTTTAATTTATTATCTAGGGTAAGCAAAGCAAAATCTAAGGTTGCCTTGAAGTAGCGTGTTGTGTTTCCCCAGAGTACAATCTTTTACAAAACATTTATTTTAACCCAGAGACGTGTTACAAGGAAATTTTGCACTTTAGCACTACTAAAATCGAATTACGTAAAAGTATATCATAAACGTTATCTTTTTTTCTTTTAAATCAGATGCGATGCTAGTAAAATAATGCTTAAAGAGAAACAGCTTCAAATCCATACTATATATCTGAAACTAACTGACTCAAATTTATGTGCACTGAATTTGAAGTCCAGGATGACCTGACGCAGCGTGAGGATTTAAGTTCAAGAGAAATTTTGTTACAACAATTCTGAGTGGCAAGTTTCAAAAAACAGCGCTCATATTATAAACCTCCAAAACAAATCCTAATTTCTACGTTAATTTCAGTCAGTAAAAGAAAGGAACAAACTTAACTCCAAATGACTTAAAATCTGACAAGGTTAGATGCATGATTTACTACACGGAAATTCTTTAATTTGAATAGCGTAAAAAGGAAAAGAAATAATCGAAGGCAGGATCAGCCTCTACAGAACAGAATGCAAGATGCTGCTCGCCGCTACCTCATCAGTCTCTTTGTCACAGGTAAAGGGAACAGCAGCTTCACAGCGATAAATAATGACGGGAAAAGTTCTAGGTACTACAACACACTAAAATTTCAATTACACACACACACACACACACACACACACACACACACACACACACACACACAGTTAACAGGTCTCTCTAAAACAGCAACTGAATACAATAAGACAATCTCGAACAACATTTCAACTAGAACCTTCACAACTAGTAAGTATAATCAAGCAGAACTCTGTCAAACCCCAAGAAAAAATTTAATCGTTCTTCTACGGATCTCAGCCCGTTGCCAAACAAATGTGAGTTTAGCGTCCGTACACGCAGCTTAAGTTCGTTTCTAGTTAACAATTAATCCGAAAGGCTCAAAGACGCACGGAGCGGATCAGCAGACGCTAACACTGTACCAGTAGTTATATCACGATAATGCGGAAGTAGGAATCATCGGCCAACGCTGTTAGGAGCTTCAGACAGAAATCCTCACAGAAGCAATGGCAGTGGTGCAGTACCACCATTGCTGTTCCAAGCCTCTCATTTCACAGAACCCTTATACAAGTTAAAGGTAGGAATCCAAGGCCCTAAGGGACCTCTTCACCAGAAAATTCTTTTGTAGGAATGCACAGTCAAAGAACTGACCTACAGTAAGTGATTACTGGTAGACCATGCATTGCCGTGTCGATCGACTACTGTCGTGACTCTCAGAGCACAATGCTGGACGGTCGAGCACTCTCTCTTGCTTTAGTTTCTCCCTAACACACTACTGCCCTCGTGCGGTCAGCGAGGAACACTGCACCAGGTCAAAACCAAAGATCTTCAGTGTCAAAGCAAATTGTAAATATCTTTAACTACAGACCACTGATGATGCTTTACCTCAACAGAGCGAAACACGCCTGGAAAAAAGAACTAATTTTCTTGTAGTTGCAATAACAGAATGAAAATACCCGTCAGGAATTAAGACATAGATTCCAGCCGACCACGACCCAGTTTATTTGTTCATACTTACTTTGCGTCTACTTCAATAATGGTCCTTATCAATATGCTTAACGACAGTTTATTAGTTGGTTTACAGTTGAGACACGTTAACCAAAATCTGTAACAACACGTTCAGTATCAAAGGATTACATCAGTCAGTCTGTGAGTTGAGGGATTTATACTTATATTGTCACAGTTTAAAACATTTAGTGCATCATTAGAGAAAGTTTATTTGTTTTTACACATATAAAACTGAAGCATAGGAATACGTGTTTTCCGTACATACAGTCGTAAAATGGTCATATATCTTTCGAAATATCCATCTTTATACAAATACACTGAAGCTCCAAAGAAACTGCTATAAGCATGCGTATTCAAATACAGATGCATGTAAACGGGCAGAATACGGTGTTGAGGTCAACAACGCCTTTATAAGACAACACGTGTCTGTCCCAGTTATTAGATCGGTAACTGCCGCTACAATCGCAGGTTATCAATATTTAAGTGAGTTTGAGCGAGGTGTTTTAGCCGGCGCACGAGCGATGGCACACAGCATCTTCGAGGTAGCGATGAAGTGGAGATTTTCACGAGTGCACCGTGAATATCAGGAATCGGGTAAAACATTAAATCTCCGACATCGCTGATGCCGGAAAGAGGTCCTGCAAGAACGGCACCAACGACGACTGAAGAGAATCTTTCAACGTGTCAGAAGTGGAACCCGTCCGCAAATTTCTGCAGATATAAATGCTGGGCCATCAACAAAGTGTCAGCGCGAGAACAATTCAACGAAACATCATCGAAATGGTCTTTCGGAGGGGAAGGCCCACTCATATACCATTGATGCCTGCACGACACAATGCTTTACGCTTAGCCTGGGCCCGTCAGCACCGACATTGGACTGTTGATGACTCGAAACATGTTACCTGGTCGGACGAGTTTCTTCTCAAATTATATCGAGCGGGTGGACGTGTACGGATCTGGAGACAACCTCATGAATCCATGGACCCTGCATGTTAGCAGGGGACTGTTTCAACCTGTGAAAGCTCTGTAATGGTGTGAGGCGTGTGCAGTTGGAGTGATATGGGATCCCTGATACGCCTAGATACGACTCTGACATGTGACTCGTGCGTAAGAATCCTGCCTGATCACCTGCATCCATTCATGTCCATTGTGCATCCCGACGGACTTGGGCAATTCCAGCAGGACAATGCGATACTCCACATGTCCTAAACTGCTACAGAGTGGCTCCAGGAACACTCTTCTGAGTTTAAACACTTCCGCTGGCCACCAGACTCCCCAGATATGAGCATTATTGAACATATCTGGTTGCCTTGCAACGTGCTGTTGAGAGGAAATCTCCACACCCTTGTACTCTTACGGATTTATGGACAGCCCTGTACGATTCAGGGTGTCAGTTCCCTCCAGTACTAACTTCTGACATTAGTCGAGTCCATTGCACGTCGTGTTGTGGCACTTCTGCATGCTCTCGAGGGCGCTACACGATATCAGGCAGTTTCTCTGGCTCTTCGGTGCAGATGTGTCTGATATTGTGAGTACTGTCCGTTCAATCTTGAGTTGTCTGATGATGGTCTAAAAGCTGAAATCTGGCTTACAATGAAGTATAAAATAAATGTTGAAGAACATCAATAGTGGGTTTTTCAACTTTTAAATAAAATCAATATCAAGAAGACACAAATGCCCTAAACTTCCGATGTGAGAAGTTGACGCTACTCTCAGTGCACCAATCACAGCACTCAAACTTCCTTTCCAAGACTTTTTGACATTGGCCATCCGCTCCATCCCATTTCGTTGCGTTGTGTTGACAGTTTCTGCTGATGCCAGCAACCATTCCCATTACATGGTGGAGTGTTTTCGGCGTACTGTTCCGTTCCATGGCGTGGAGTGTGAGTAGACGTTTATTCCGAAGAGGAGTGTAGTCCCTTCTACATCGAGGCACCGCACTCGGTGTCATTGGCGATGAGGCAACTTAATGATGCTGCCGTGGCTAGGTGAGGTGCACCTTGGCCGAGCTCCCGCGTCGGCCCTGTGACGGAGTCTACCCGCGTGCTGGGCTGGCAGACACTGCCACGAGGGCCCGCACGTCACAAGAGGAGTGGAGCGCAGCTTCATTAAAAACACATCTCGGTGAGCGCCTGCCTTCGCGACCCACTGCCAGACTGGCTGCAGCGCGTGTAAGCAAATGGAACGCTCATGCCCCCCGCCGGCTGCAATCCGAAACTTGTTTACGCGTGTTTTACACGATGCAGGAAAGGGTGAACGATCGATCAAACGCTGTAGCTATGTCCGTGTACACTGTGTGCAGACATTAAATATCCAGTCTCCTCTCCACTCTGCAGTGGACTGACTGCTGTTTCGAAAGTTTCTGGCAGATTAAAACGGTGTACAGGGCGGAGAATCGAACGCAGGACCTCGTCTTCAGCAGAAGATACACTACTGGCCATTAAAATTGCTAAACCAAGCAAAAATGCAGATGAAAAGCGGGTATTCATTGGACAAAAATATTATACTAGAACTGACATGTGATTACATTTCCACACAATTTGAGTGCATAGATCCTGAGAAATCAGTACCCAGGTTCAAAATGGTTCAAATGGCTCTGAGCACTATGGGAGTCAACTGCTGAGGTCATTAGTCCCCTCGAACTTAGAACTAGTTAAACCTAATTAACATAAGGACATCACAAACATCCATGCCCGAGGCAGGATTCGAACCTGCGACCGTAGCGGTCTCGCGGTTCCAGACTGCAGCGCCTTTAACCGCACGGCCACTTCGGTCGGCTCAGTACCCAGAACAACCGCCTCTTGCCGTAATAACGGTCTTGATACGCCTGGGCATAGAGTCACACAGAGCTTGGATGGCGTGTACAGGTACAGCTGCCCATGTAGCTTCAACACGATACCACAGTTCATCAAGAGTAGTGACTGGCGTATTGTGACGAGCCAGTTGCTTGGCCACCATTTACCAGACGTTTTCAGTTGGTGAGAGATCTGGAGAATGTGCTGGCCAGGGCAGCAGTCGAACATTTTCTGTATCCAGAAAGGCCCGTACAGGACCTGCAACATGCGTTCGTGCATTATCCTGCTGAAATGTAGGGTTTCGCATGTATCGAATGAAGGGTAGAGCCACAGGTCGTAACACATCTGAAATGCCGTCAATGCGAACAATAGGTGACCGAGACGTGTAACCAATGGCACCACATACCATCACGCCGGGTGATACGCCCGTATGGCGATCACGAATACACGCTTCCAATTTTCGTTCACCGCGATGTCGCCAAACACGGATGCAACCATCATGATGCTGTAAACAGAACCTGGATTCATCCGAACAAATGACGTTTTGTCATTCGTGCACCCAGGTTCGTCGTTGAGGACAGCATCGCAGGCGCTCCTGTCTCTGATGCAGCTTCAAGGGTAAGCCCAGCCATGGTCTCCGAGCTGATAGTCCATGCTGCCGCAAACGTCGTCGAACTGTTCGTGCAGATGGTTGTTGTCTTGCAGACGTCCCCATCTGTTGACTCAGGGATCGAGACGTGGCTGCACCATCCGTTACAGTCATGCAGATAAGATGCCTGTCATCTCGGCTGCTAGTGATACGAGGCCGTTGAGATCCAGCACGGCGTTCCGTATTACCCTCCTGAACACACCGATTCCATATTCTGCTAACAGTCATTGGATCTCGACCAACGCGAGCAGCAATGTCGCTATACGATAAACCGCAATCGCGATAGGCTACAATCCGACCTTTATCAAAGTCGGAAACGTGATGGTACGCATTTATCCTCCTTACACGAGGAATCACATGAACGTTTCACCAGGCAACGCCGGTCAATTGCTGTTTGTGTATGAGAAATCAGTTGGAAACTTTCCTCGTGTCAGCACGTTGTAGGTGTCGCCACCGGTGCCAACCTTGTGTGAATGCTCTGAAAAGCTAATCATTTGCATATCAGAGCATCTCCTTCTCGTCGGTTAAATTTCGCGTCTGTAGCACGTCATCTTCGTGGTGTAGCAATTTTAATGGTCAGTAGTGTAATATCCTCATTTTATTTTCATTGATCAAAAATGAAGTTTTTCTATCGTCTTCAAGTGTTTCAGTAGGTGTTGAAGTAACAAAACGTTTCACCAGTACCGTTTTTCAACGCATAGCAAGACATGTTTCTGAAATTTAATCCCATGTTACAATACTGTGCGAGTTAGTATTGTATCTAATGTTAGCGTATGTGTTGTTCTCCTTGTCTTGTCCTATAGTAGTATTTCCATGGTTTTACTGTAATCGAACAGTCGGGATACATAGATAGTATTTTCGCATATTTACTTGCAAGCAACCCATAAATCTACATTTTCCGACTGCAGTTAAACCTTAACAAAGCAGTTATTACTATGCCCGAATTCTCTCATTTTGAGAACACAGAAGTTGCGATCTGTTTTACTTCCTAAAAACCTTGAAAAGCCAAAAGCGCATAAATATTTCCTTACTTAAGGCAACTGTCTTCGACGGACTTTGCTGTGATACTCTGATCTTAAAATGTTTTGTTGTTGTATAGTATTGATTTTAAGTTGGACACCAGGCCAAGTTGTCATATGGATAAAAGAACAGTACGTTATAAAAGGTTTGCCATAACTAAAAAATTCAAAAACATGAAGCACCTTGAGTGAATGGCTATGCCATATATACACTGCACACATGATTTTTACGTCATAAAGACACAGTACACAGTAGCACATCTGCTTACATAATCTCGATCCATTCCAAACATTGAAGGTGGATTTTCAATGTTTAGAATATGTCAAGCTTATGTAAACAGATGTGCTACTGTGTACTATGTTTTTGTGACCTAACAATCATCTGTGAGTGGTATATATATGTACATAGTTATTTGCACAAGGTGCTTTATGTTTTTAAATTTTTAGTTATGAGTAGCGTTTTATAATGTACTGTTTTTTATCCACATGACAACTTGGCGTGAGGTTCATCTTAAAATGAATGCGTTTCGTAAGAAAGAGATTTTATAAGACATGAAGATGGTAGGAAAGTCTGCCGATGCCAGTTGTCTTAAACAGAGAAATATCTATGCGGTCTTGCCTGTTGAATGTTCTTAACAAGTCAATACTATTTTGTAACATTAGCAAGTAAAAAAATTCAAGAACTATATCTTTCGATTTTCCTATTGCACTAAAACCATGAAAAGACGACTGCATGGCAAGAGAAGCAGAACTACATGCATGCAAAAATCACATACGATACTAATATAAGGGGGTGACCTGAAGATGGGAACCAACTCGTGACAATCGTCGTGCTGTGCGTGAAAAGACGTAACCAGTACAGTATTTTATTATTTACATCAAACCGTACTTTATTGTTCCTTTCCTTTTACTTGGAAGTTATTTTCCCTTCGAAAATTTTATTTGTGGAATGTGTTGAAGCACCGAGGATTAACTTTCACGGCGCTCGATAGGAATGTACAGTGTTAAGGCAGTAAGGGAAGACTATTGATGGCAGAAGTCCAATTTTCGTGACATGTTCTGATTTTTACTGGCACCATGACCTGTTCTACGTAAGGCTACACGTGATGTCAAATGTCCCGACATTTGGGGACTGCTAGCAGTTCGAAATATAATGAGTCTCCACTATGGAAATGGTCGAGAGGGTGGTAGCCAGAAATGAGTTTCTGAATATGTCGACGGCGGTACCCAAATAAGTTAGAAAACGGTATCCAAGAGGTTGTGGTCAGCCGATGAACTAAAGCAGCGTCTCTGTACATCCCGGGAGAGTGCTCTTCGAAAACACGCCCATACATGGGCAGAACTCGAAAGTCGCCATAATGTACTACGAGCTACGAGTGGAGCACTCATTGAAAATCTGGCATAACGAAAAGAGAAACTTTGAGAGCTATCAAACGTTTTACAATAAAATACCATAATCTGTATCTAATACACTGCTGAGAAAAAAGTAGTACGTCTGGAAAGATCCGATGACGGCATATGCCATCTGGGGGATAGTAGATGTACTGGTAATATTTTCGACGTCGTCCACCAACAGATAGTTTAGTGGCAAAGCCACCAGAGGACCATCTATAACGATTGTTAAATAGGGAATGCTCACAGCCAGAAGGCTCAGTGTGGTGTGAACACGTGAAGCAAGCAGGCAACTATGCCACAGAGATGCACTTGTGCTTCCTACAGCAAACTGAGCAAGTTTACAGGGGTTCAAATTGTGGTCGTCCGAGTGGCGTGATGTTCCTTTCGAAGAGTCACCACACAGATTGGAAGTGTTGCGTCAGTTGTGCAACGACGCTGGTATCAGTGGTCATGTGAACATATTCACACTTGTAGACGAGGTTCTGGACGTCCACACAGCACAGATGCTCGCCAGGATCTTCATAATGTAAGGGCAGCAGTGGCAGATCGTACAGATACGAAAGAACAGATAAGAGGGTTTGTGAACCCAGACCTCTCAACACAAACTGTTGCCAACAGGTTACTACCAGTGGGACTACTGGCACACACACCTTTATTCTGTCTTCCTCTCACGCCACAGCATAAACATGCACGGCCCGACTGGTTCCGTTAGAGGATCACTTAAAGTTGGAATGGCGCACTGTAGTTTTCAGCAATGGAAGAAGACTCTGACTGCACTCAAATCATGGTCGTACGCGTGTACAACGTAGATCTGGTGAGCGCTGTCACATAGAGGGCATTCATACAAGTCTGGAGGCTAAACCATGTAACAATATGGGTGTTCAAGCAATGGTCGATACTTGGCACCTCAAAACACTGGTCGATACTTGGTACCTCAAAACCGCTTGTACTATTTAGCAGTAAATGTAATCATTTCATGTATTCCATATGCACTACGGCAACAACAAATCTTGAGTGAAATGGAGACCTCTAAAAGGGTGTACAATTTTTTTTTCCTGCAGTGTTGTTTCGAAGTTACGATTTTTTTTTAAATTGCAGCTCTCCATGCTACTCTATCCTGTAAAGCTGTTCCATCTCCCAGTACCCTATGCAACCTACATCCTTCTGAATCTGCTTAGTGTATTCATCTCTTGGTCTCCCTCTACGATTTTTACCCTCCACGCTGCCCTCCAATACTAAATTTGTGATCCCTTGATGCCTCAGAACATGTCCTACCAACCGGTCTCTTCTTCTCGTCAAGTTTGTCACAAACTTCTCTTCTCCCCTATCCTATTCAATACCACCTCACTAGTTGTGTGATCAACCCATCTAATCTTCAGCATTCTTCTGTAGCACCACATTTCGAAAGCTTCTATTCTCTTCTTGTCCAAACTATTTATCGTCCATGTTTCACTTCCATACATGGCTACACTCCATACAAATACTTTCAGAAACGACTTCCTGACACTTAAATCTATACTCGATGTTAACAAATCTCTCTTCTTCAGAAACGCTTTCCTTGCCATTGCCAGTCTACATTTTATATCCTCTCTACTTCGACCATCACCAGTTATTTTGCTCCCCAAATAGCAAAACTCCTTTACTACTTTAAGTGTCTCATTTCCTAATCTAACTCCCTCAGCATCACCCAACTTAATTCGACTACATTCCATTATCTTCGTTTTGCTGTTGTTGATGTTCATCTTATATCCTCCTTTCAAGACATTAACCATTCAATTCAACTGCTCTTCCAAGTCCTTTGCTGTCTCTGACAGAATTACAATATCATCGTCGAACAACAAAGTTTTTATTTCTTCTCCATGGATTTTAATACCTACTCCGAATTTTTCTTTTATTTCCTTCATTGGTTGCTCAATATACAGGTTGAACAACATCGGGGAGAGGCTAAAACTATGTCTCACTCCCTTCCCAACTACTGCTTTCCCTTCATGTCCCTCGACTCTTACAAGTGCCATCTGGTTTCTGTACAAATTGTAAATAGCCTTTCGCTCCCTGTATTTAACCCCTGCCACCTTCAGAATTTGAAAGAGGGTATTCCAGTCAAGACTGTCAAAAGCTTTCTCTAGGTCTACAAATGCTAGAAACGTTGGTTTGTCTTTCCTTAATCTAGCTTCTAAGATAAGTCGTAGGGTCAATACTGCCTCACGTGTTGCAATATTTCTACGGAATCCAGACTGATCTTCCCCGAGGTCAGCTTCTACTAGTTTTTCCATTTGTCTGTAAAGAATTAGTGTTAGTATTTTGCAGCCGTGGCTTATTAAACTGACAGTTCGGTAATTTTCACATCTGTCAACACCTGGTTTCTTTGGGATTGGAATTACTATATTCTTCTTGAAGTCTGAGGGTATTTCGCCTGTCTCATACACCTTGCTCACCAGATGGTAGAGTTTTGTCAGTACTGGCTCTGCCAAGGCTGTCAGTAGTTCTAATGGAATGTTGTCTACCCCCGGGTCCTTGTTTTGACTTAGGTCTTCAGTGCTCTCTCAAACTCTTCACGCAGTATCATATCTCCCATTTCATCTTCATCTACAATCTCTTCCATTTCAATAATATCGTCCTCAAGTACATCGCCCTTGTATAGACCCTCTATATTCTCCTTCCATCTTTCTGCTTTCCCTTCTTTGCTTAGAACTGGGTGTCCGTCTGAGCTCTTGATATTCATACAAGTGCTTCTCTTTTCTCCAACCGTCCTTAATTTTCCTGTAGGCAGTATCTATCTTGCCCCTAATGACATAAGCGTCTACATCCTTACATTTGTCCTCTAGCCATCCCTGCCAAGCCATTTTGCACTTCCTGTCGATCTCATTTTTGAGACGTTTGTGTCCCAAGCATTTCTACTAGCTCTCGTCTTTTTACCTACTTGATCCTCTGCTGCCTTCACTACTTCGTCCCTCAAAGCTACCCATTGTTCTTCTACTGTATTTCTTTCCCTTACTCCTGTCAATTGTTCCCTTACGCTCTCCCTGAAACTCTGTACAACCTCTGGTTTAGTCAGTTTATCCAGGTCCCATCTCCTTAATTTCCCACCTTTTAGCAGTTTGTTCAGTTTTAATCTTCAGTTCATAACCAATAGATTGTGGTCAGAGTCCACATCTGCCCCCGGAAATGTCTTACAATTTAAAACCTGGTTCCTAAATCTCTGTCTTACCATTATATAATCTATCTGAAACCTGTCAGTATCTCCAGGCTTCTTCCATGTGTACAAGCTTCTTTTATGATTCTTGAACCAAGTGTTAGCTATGATTAAGTTGTGCTCTGTGCAAAATTCTACCAGGCGGCTTCCTCTTTCATTTCTTACCCCCAATCCATAGTCACCTACTGCGTTTCCTTCTCTCCATTTTCCTACTGCCGAATTCCAGTCCCCCATTACTACTAAATTTTCGTCTCCCTACACTACCTGAAAAATTTATTTTATCTCATCATACATTTCATCAATCTCTTCGTCATCTGTGGAGCTAGTTGGTATATAAACTTGTACTACTGTGGTAGGCGTGGGCTTCGTATCTATCTTGGCAATAATGCTTTCACTTTGCTGTTTGTAGTAGCTTCCCCGCATTCCTATTTTCCTATTCATTATTAAACCTACTCCTGCATTACCCCAATTTGAATTTGTGTTTATAACACTGTAGTCACCTGACCAGAAGTCTTGCTCCTCCTGCCACCGAACTTTACTAACTCCCACTATATTGGCACAACGAGGCTGAGTGCACCCCGAAAAATGGCAACAGCGCATGGTGGCCTGGATGGTCACCCATCCAAGTGCCGACCACGCGCGACACGCGGTGATCTCACGGGAACCGGTGTATCCACTGCGGCAAGGCCGTTGCCCGGAAAACCTCTAAAAGGGTGTATTAATTTTTTTTCCGGCAGTGTGGTTTCGAAGTTACGATCATTTGTTTTAAATGATGGTGGAACATTGTGGACACTGTATATCTGACGAGTAACTGAGGATTTTAGCGCAAAGTGCCGCTTTGGGATGAAGAGGTTGGGACAGGGGAGGAATTCGTGGTGGACGGGATCAAACTAGTCAGAAGACAAAAGAGTGGAAAGGTGACGGTCGGAGGCGTCGCGCGCCGTATACAGCCGGCCGGGACTCGGCGCGAGTGGTCCGGCTTGCCGGCGTTTAATTCCGGACGGAGGCGGGCGGCCACTCTGGTCGAGTGGGCGGCTCGCGGCGGGCCCGCAGTCTCCATTAGGCATCGGGGCGTCTGTCTCCTCGGCCTGATTTATTGCGCGCCTCCCGACAGATGCAAACACCCGGCCCGGCCGCCCGCTCGCGAGATGGATGGCGGCGCAGTGACAGCACAGGGCCGGCCCAGATTAATGCCCGCCCGGGCGCCGCCGCTGCTCTTTCTGCCCTTCCGCGTCCTCCTGTCGATCACTCCTCTCCCCGCTTCCCACTCCCGTTCTCGTCTTCCAATCTGCCTGCGACGCTCTCTCGCTGCTCATCCGCGTTCGTCCCCCACGTTCCTCTCCGACATTTGCACTCCTCGCGGAGGTGTAATTCCTGTCAATACCAGTACCGTAAAACTGAACAACTTCGTGACTGAGGAATTACTTTGTGACGACAGTGCTTTCCAGCTTTTTACTCTCAAGTACGGTAACTCATGTCAGCATTCAGCATACAGCTCTGTTACAGTGTGTTCTTGTAGTATACATATAGGGTGTAAATTTTAAGTTGACAAACCAGAATAACTCTAAAAATAAGCTTCACACGAAAAAATGTGTAGAATCCAAATTCGAGGGAGACATATGCTGGTGTTAAAATCAGCCCACCACCCCAGCCCCCTGGGGGTGGGGTGGGAGGCAACTTTAAAATTTCAAATGGGAACCCCCATTTTTATTGCAGAATCAGATTCTACATAAAAAACTACGTACATTTTGTCTTAAACATTTGTTTTGATTCTCGGTAGTTGGCGCTGTAATTCAAGAAAATCCACGTGTTCTGTTTCGCGTGGAAAATGCCTATTTACTTCGTAAATTTTAATTCGCTAAAACTAAAACTCTCCCCATAGGGTGGGGTTTCAGAGAGAGAGAGTAGAGATTTACAAATGTTGACCCATTATTATTTGGGTCAATATTTGTAAAACTCTAATTCCTCTCTGTCAATCCCCACGCTATGGGAAGAGAGGGAGAGTTTTAGTTTTAGCGAATAAAATTTTATGAAATAAGTAAATATTTTTTACTTATCCGTAACCATTTTCCACGCAAAACTGAGAACATAGATTTTCTTGAATAATCCTGTGTACCACAGACTCCGAAAGATTTGCCTAATCAGAACAGTCTCCACACTAACAGAGAGGAGACCCTGCTAAACGTAAGACCAACGCTTGAAAACAAACATTTTACAGTTACATATGTGACGTGGCCTCTACCAGTGAGGATTTGCAGGGGCCCAGTAATGTCGATTGTGTATATCGACCGAGGTTCCATTGGCGTAATATCATTCATCTTACCATAAAATGTGCCCGATGAAATCCGGATATAGGGCTAATTTATTTACGAGACCTCTGCAGAACGATAACCGATTTTGGAGATCGTTTCCATATACCTCTTAGTGCAGGTGCAACTTAAAGGTATGCCATTTTCGTTCCTGCAGAAGCCTTTGCACCGAAGACCTCCATAATACTCAACAACGTTACGGTCAACAACAGGTGCTTCGCGGATTGGTCTTTCCAAGACACACTGTACCTGGAAACCTCCCTCGGTTCTTAAACCCATCTCTCTACGTCTAAAGACATGCGTAGAAGACAGACGTCGCGTTGGAAAGCGTTGTGAATACAGCCTTCGGGCCTCAGCTGGATTGCGGTGCGTCTCCACACAGGTCCGTATCATATCGTTTTAGTCTTCTCTGGAGTACACTGCAGTTGTCACCTGTTTCTCTGTGAGACCTGACCTGAACTAAAATCGGCCACGCGACTTATCAGACGGGAACCAGGAGGAAAGCGCACGGAGATGGCGGTACAGCTTGGTGGAGGTTCACTTGTACACACACTTTCCTTTTTCGACAGCAGTGACAAGGGAACCCTTATTGCACTAACGTATGCAGAAAACATAAAGCTGCAGATGACGGCTTGCATGGGTCATCTAGTGGATATATATACGTATATATACAAAAACTTGAGACGCTTCGTGGTGTCGGTACTCGAGCAACATAAGTGATCCAATGTTTTAATAATAGTTTGGGACCTAATGAAGTATCAGACAGTAAAAAATTAGATCTTCTATCTTTAGAGTTATAGATTATTTATAATACTGTGTTAATTTTCAAGCAACTAAAACTCACGCTTTTTCTACGTTTCTCACCAAATCAAAAAACAACGCTCCAGATTAGGCGAAATACGAGACGAACTGAGGCGTGAATGGAGGAGGGAGGCGTGCTAGGGTAGTACGTGCAGTCGTGCAAAGCCACTGCGTCAGGGTGGTGTAGTGGTCAGCGCGTCCGTCTAGTGAGCAGTCTGCCTTCGGCAGTGACACAGTGCCGACCGTGTTGCCTGCCGGCCGCGCTGTGGTGCGCGCGCCTGTTTGTTTACGCCGGAGCAGCTTCGCGTGTGCGGTGTTGTGAGGCTAGAACGAGATGGCACACTCGTACAGAAAAACGACTTTGAAGTTCAGTTTTGCGAACGACTATACACGTCCAAAGGCACACGAGATTGAACGTTTCTTAAGAGAAGAGGTAAAAATCGATCCACAGGAAATCGTGGGAATCAATTTATCGATCGTTTCAAGCGTCGTCTATGTCAAGCTTGTTGACGAGGCTGCTTGCGAAAGACTTCTACAACGATCACCGAACGGGTATCGTTTCTGTCATACCGACGGGAATGTTGGTGCGGTTACGGTCGATCACGTGGGAATGGGGATCCGCACTATACGAGTCTTCGAACTTCCGTTTGAGGTCCCGTCTGAACTTGTTACCGACGCCTTTCGACCATACGGTACAGCTCTGTCCCATGTGGCCGAAAAATGGACGAGTTTTACCACGTACCCCGTTTTAAATGGGGTGCGACAAATACGAATAGAACTGCGAAAGCACGTCCCCTCTTCTTTGTACATAGGAGGTTGTCGAGCGATTATAATCTATGATGGGCAACTTCGCACTTGCTCGGGGTGCGGGAAAGAAGGTCACGTCCGCTCGGAATGCCTCCAGCGACGTTTAGTGCAAACCCCACGGGATGACGTTGAGGCACCACAACAGATGACTGTCTTACCGTTGACCTTTGTGGAAGCCCTGAGAGGCGACGTGAGGGAGATTTCCGATGGGCACCAGCAGCTGCCCCCTATAGAGAACATGGACACCAACGGACTGGAACTCCGACCACCGGTTCCACCACAGCAGACACAGGACACCACACAAGAGATGCAGCTGACGGCCGCTCCAGGCTCACCCGTGGTGGCTGCCAGTGCTTCCACCGAGAGCGTGATAGGCCAGGCCCAAGTCGGAGGATACGAAACCCAAACAGCCGCTGCGGAAGCAAGGCAACGGAAACAGCGTTCGCCGAAGAGAAGAAAGAAGCGTCGACTGACTTCTGCTGACGATAGCCATAGTCCCGAGGGGACAGTGGGCGACAACGACAGTATTGACCTGCGACCAGTGGGTTCAACAGATACCAAGATCACGATGCAGGAATTGCACAGCGACGATACCTTGAACTCTCCTTCTGGTGACCGGAAGGCAGAAGTGGAGATGACAATTGTCCAACATCAGAGCGGTGACAACGTTGCCTCCCATCCTTCGACCAGTTCCGGAAATATTCTGGGGGACTGGGCGCAAGAAATGGACCAACAGGAACAGAATGAAAACACGAACGCGACGATTGAGGATATTCCTGGCCAGAGGCCGGGAGGGGTCGGGAAATTGGTTGGTTGGTTGGTTTGGGGGAAGAGACCAAACAGCGAGGTCATCGGTCTCATCGGGTTAGGGAAGGACGGAGAAGGAAGTCGGCCGTGCCCTTTCAAAGGAACCATCCCGGCATTTGCCTGGAGTGCTTTAGGGAAATCACGGAAAACCTAAATCAGGATGGCCGGACGCGGGATTGAACCGTCGTCCTCCCGAATGCGAGTCCAGTGTGCTAGCCACTGCGCCACCTCGCTCGGTGGTCGGGAAATGTTGAACAACTTAGTGTGGTGAGGAGCGCCGGGGTTGCAGATAGACGCTTGATGACACCGCCCTACAACTGATGAACACACGCCAGGCGTACCGCATTTTAACGATAAACATTAATGGCATTCGGACACCGATTAAAATTCAAATGCTGAAAGATATGTTACGTGCTGCGGACGTGGATATTGTACTCCTACAAGAAGTGCGTTTCACATCGCTGCCAGTGTTTTATGGCTACGAGGCACATTATTCAGTGCGCGATGAAAGTGGATGCGGTGTGGCGATTCTCACCAGGGAAGGAATAGGACTAGAGGACGTCATGTCTCTCCCTTCGGCACGTGGCATAGCGATCATTGTCGACGGCGTTCGTTTCATCAGTTTATACTCGCCATCTGGCTCCACAAAACGAAGAGAAAGGGCGACCTTTTACACCGAAGAGATAGCACCGTTGTTCGCTGGACGCTATGATAACTATATAGTGGGCGACGACTTTAAGTGTGTCGTCGACAAAAAGGACCAAGTACCTCATTATGTGCCATGCATGGAACTGCGTGCGTTGATTACCGAAATGGCGCTCCTGGATACCTGGGAACTGCAGCATGGCGACAGACCGGGTTATACATTTGTAACGGGACACTCGGCGAGTAGACTTGATAGAGTGTATGTGACACGAGCTCTACAAACGGCTATACTGGATGCCGAAATCTGGCCAGTGGCTTTTACGGATCATATGGCGTACGTCTGTACGATTTCACTAACGCGTCAGAAGGTATGACGGAGTAAGGGTCACTGGAAAATGAATTGTGCACTTTTACGTGACACTGCATGTCGCCGGTCGATAGAGGCGGCCTGGGAGACCTGCGTTCGCCGCCAACGAGCATACACCTCGGTTCTCCAATGGTGGATCAAATGCGCAAAACCAACGTTACGGAGAACGTTGATACGATACGGGCAGGACAAATCGCAGTGGAACCGCACGACGGCTGATTTTTATTTTACAGCCCTGAGGGAGCTGATGACCCAACAACCATCGCCGGAAAGGCACACGGCCATGCGCAGGATAAAAGCCAAGTTATTACAGCTGACGAGACTAAGAATGGAAGGTATAATGGTCCGGGCGAGATTGGCGGACACAGTTGCTGCCGAAACCCCCTCCATGCACCACGTAGTACGTGAACACCAACGACGACGAAGGACATTGATCAGGGAACTAATCTCTGAAACTGGTCAGCAAGTTGTGAACCAGCGTGATATTGCGCGTGTGTTTACTGACTATTTCCGCCAGTTATATGGACCTGTACAAGTGAACCACGAGACACTACATGATGTCATCTCGGAAATGCCAGATAGAGGACCACCACTGGAAGCAGGGACTTTCATCACAGTGATAACAGAGGACGAGCTGACAGATGCAATTGCCAGGGGGGCTCCGAACAAGTCCGCAGGACAGGACGGCTTCCCAATTAAATTTTACCGCGCCTTTGCATACCTCATGGGACGGACCTGGATTCAGATGTACAACGAACTCCTGTTACCGCAGACTGAGATACCTGCCGAATTCACGGAGGGTATCATCATCCCAATACCCAAACCACGCGGTGACAGAAGGCCAGGAGATTATAGACCACTCACTCTCTTGAACTGCGACTATAAGATTTTCGCGCGCATCCTTGGGGCTCGCCTGCGGTCTTCAATTTCTGATAGACTCCTCATAGATCAAACTTGCCTCGGCGGTAAGAGTAACGTACATACGGCACTCGGTGACTACCGAGATATCATCGCATTAGCAGCGGCATGCCGAGTGCGTGGGGCACTCGTCGCTATTGACTTCCATCATGCGTTCGACAGAGTGGATCATACCTTTTTGCATGCGGTTATGGGCAGATTGGGAATCCCACAGGCCTTCATTCTAGTGATCATGCGACTGTTACACGGCGTGCGATCAAAGGTCTCGGTGAAAGGGCGGGGCACTGACTACATTGTTATTTCAAGGTCAGTTCGTCAAGGTTGCCCCCTTTCGATATTTTTGTATGCAATGGCTTTGGAACCCTGTCTATATGGTCTCCGAAGGCGGTTGGAGGGAGTGCCGTTGCCACAGCTGACCTTTCACTGCCGCGCTTTTGCTGACGATGTGATGCTGGTGGCAAGGACAGGCGAAGAAGTACGTACGGCGTTTGCATGGATACAGCGATACGGGATGGCGGCAAGAAGCATGATTAATCTACAGAAATCACGCTGCATGAATGTCGGTCGAGGATTACAACCGGGGGAGGAAGGCCCGCTCATGTTAGTTAAGACCATAAAATGCCTAGGTGTTACGTTCCACACGGATGTGCAGCGGACAGCAGCGGATAACTACCGACGCATATTGAAGCTAATGCGGACAATGGTGCTATTACAGAAATTAAGAGCGTTGGATATGATTCAGAGGGTGACTTAAGTTAACGTATACCTAGCACCGAGACTCACTCATGTAGCGCATGTCCTGCCTTTAACGCACACATTGGCATCACGGATAAAAATGGTTCAAATGGCTCTGAGCACTATGGGACTTAACATCTTAGGTCATCAGTCCCCTAGACTTAGAACCACTTAAACCTAACTAACCTATGGACATCACACACATCCACGCCCAAGGCAGGATTCGAACCTGCGACCGTAGCGGTCACGCGGTTCCAGACTGCAGCGCCTAGAACCGCTCGGCCACAACGGCAGGCGCATCACGGATACAAGCAACTTTCGGAACCTACGTGAGTGTGGGACACCTGTTTAAGATCCAGTACACAACGCTTACGCTACCACCTGGAGAGGGTGGACTTGGTCTAGTGAACGTATATGCAAAGGCACGGGCGTTATTCGTCAGTACGATTTTCCGACAGTGGCGCGGTCAATTACGCAATATCTCGGGTGCGTTGGACGATGTACTAGCGCCCACTTCAATGCTGCCCCCAGTCAATGTGGGCCATATTTCACGAAGCTGTCACATTTCATGTTTTTTTTTTTTTTTTTTTTTTTTTTTTTTTTTTTTTTTTTTTTTTTTTTTTTTTTTGAGCTTAGCTATGTCAGAGATTGCTTCCCAACAATACGACTACCGACGACGCGAGATGTATACCAACTCTTCCTGCGCCGGTGCCCCAGGAATACCCTGGAAAAGAAGTACCCAGACAAGAACTGGCGACAGATATGGCGCGTTATACGGAACGTTTACCTCCCAACGTCGGTACGCTCAACGTGGTATGTGGTGGTAAATAGGAAGTTCGCAACGAATCAACGGCGGCACGCGATTCATTTGGCAGACACTCCACTATGTTTAGGCTGCGCAACAGTGGACACTGATGAACGTCGTTTAGCATGTAGTGGGACGGCTCCAGCGTGGCACTTGGCACAACAGATATTGGCGCTCCTGTTACGCTCCGCCCCTCACACAACTTCATCAGACACACTTCTTTTACCCCAAGAATCTTATTTTCCGGTCCAAAAAGCCAATGCAGTGACATGGGTACGGGGGATGGTGGTCGGCTACGTGTATAACGAATCGGAAAAGGACAAACTTGATTTTTGGCATTTTCTCCTCGATGGACACACAAAGCTGCAACAGCATAAGAAATATGGGCAAGACTCCGCTAATTACTTGCGACTTACATTTACCGACCCGCCGGCCAGATGGGGTGTGACGGGGAAAGATGAGATAGACGAAGAAGCCGAGGTAGACATCGATCACACTTACGGACCCTTAGTTAATTTCTAGAAGACGACCCAGTCCTACACCAACGTCTGGAGAACGAGTCGATAGATGGCGCTCTTGCTCTATCGAACGTCGGGTCGTGAGCAGGTGTCGCCCCCGACACGAATTTCATTTCATTGCTACAGGAGCATGTTTCTTTTGTATTTGTACTATCCGCAATGTCTTCATGTCTTTCATTTGGGCATTTTCAGTTTTATTCATTTCCTTAATTAATTAATTTTATTATTAGCCACTATTTGTCAACATATGGACATTGAAGACACTATTTATGCGGTAGTACAACAAAATGTATGTCAGCAAAGGTGGTAAGCCTGACATTGGAAAAAAAAAGATTTTAAAAGAAATGTCTTCTCTCCAGTGAAAAGTATAATTTTTATTTTCAGTTTATGTGACAAACTAATTTAAAAAAAAGTGAGCAGGAGACCCTTGTTCGAATCCCGGCCTTGGCACAAATTTTCATTCGTTGCCTCAGTCTGCACAAATACATCATACATGTCTGAGACTTGCAATCGTTTCTGGAAACAAAGAGTTTAATTTTTAAAAAATGAATCAATGCAGTGTTCGGTTCTGCTTATTTCCAACCATCTTTTTTATATTTATATTGATGTTCGCATTGCTGTACATGTACCAAGCTCATTCAGTAATTCATTTTTGTTTTCATTACTATCGTAGTCGAAAGACTACTTTCACACCTGTAAGACGTGGTGAATGGAATAGGTATTCCTAAGTGTTCGTCCAATAATATTAGCTACTAACGACAGGCTGTTCACTGAAACAACACCTGTTGTGTTGTACGAAAAATCTGTTTAGAATGTGTTGCCTTTGCAAGATTCAAGAAACGCTACTTTCACTCAAATTTCACTGTCTGCAGTGGGCCAAAGTTACAAATCTGAAAAATAGTAAGTATTAGGATTTATTACTGATGGCAAGCGATTACTACCAGTCGATGAACAGTAAAAACAATGAATAGAAGAGTAAATATTCAGTGCTATTTGTAAAATAAATGCATTTTCAGATTAAGATTTTAATGTGTATCAATCTGACCGTCGACAAACAGTTCGTGTTAATACGTCTGACTGATGACAGTGAGACGTGATTTTCACACACTAAGACCATTGTTTGAGGGTGGCTCCCCGACTATTGGAGATACGCATGTTGCAAACTATTGGCAGATACAGGAAAGCAAATAAGTGGATTAGGGGAAACTTTCTGCTGATGTCGATAATTTCGACAGCCATTGCAATGCAAAGAAACAGTAGATAACAAGGGTAAATTTGTGTCGATACATGTACCTGCAGAAACATCTGTTACTACTGAAGTTGTGGAAACAGGTCTCATAATTGAATGTCGGAACATTTGCGAATTGCTTACCTTGGTTAGAGGACATTGCGTTAAATTTTAACGTTGTGACCTGTAGTTTTCTCATAAATATTTAACAGTTTTGTCTGATTACCTTGCTTAACGCAGTTTGGTGTTTTCCATTCTCATTTTGTTTATGTGAGAACAAGCCTATAACATTTTGGTTTCTAAGAAACTTTGAAAAATAAACCTCATCAAATTACCAAACTAATGTGGAAGTTTGGAAAAAAGTTATAAATATTTATCATAAAGAAACACTACATCAGCCCATCTTTGAGGTAGATGACCTTACTTCCGCTTTCCTTGTTTTACAAGTGGAACCGCACATAGATCGCTGTCCGACACACAAGAAACTTAACAGGGTGAACGTGGGGTAAAAATAAAGGGACGCCTATTTTAGCTTTGTCACAAGCACTGAACAGTCTCGGAAAAAAGAGAGTTAAGGTTTCTTTATCAGTCTCTTCGTGCAATGCTAGAATATGTGGAGTGGAAGCATAATGGTTAGGAGTACAACTTCGAATTTTTGCACCCCTTGTTCAAACTCAACTTTGTATTTTTTAAGATATTTAGTTGTTTCAGCAGTAGACGACATCAATAATTTTGTGACACCGTGAAATGCAATGGAATTATCGACAAAAGTAATAATTATTTGAAATCTTATAAAGAGAGATTTTATGGTCAGAAAACTTACACCGTCTTATATCATCAACAGTAAATTGAAATGAAAAATATGTAAATTCTATTATTTCAATTTTTGCTTTGATTTTTGATTTTATACAAAATTCCAGAGTAGCGCTGCTTTCCCCATTGCAAAAGCTCTTTAAAAAATTCAAAGCATAAAAATTCGGAGCACTACGAGCAATGGGGAAAGACAGACATGCTACAGTCAGGTTTTTTAGTGTGAATATCATTACGGAAAGAAACCTCATTAATGTCGCTAAAGAACTCGCGATGCGGAAAACCACAATGCCTATCGAGACATTATCTCGAAAGTTTGAGCGAGATGATGATCAAGGCGTGTATTTTAATTGCCTAGCTTCTGCTATGATTTTCCTCTGCTGTGAGATGGAAATAGGGAACATCTCCAATGAGCGAATATAATTCTTCACCCGTCGGTAAAAATATGCGCCGCAGGGTTGTCAGAAAGGCGAACACTTTAGTGGAATTACTTTTAGTCAACACGTCAGTATTCTGATTTCATCGACGAGCAGTCCATCGTATAAAGGATTTGAATTACTAGAATTTATATGTTTTTCATTATCTGTTACCATTAATAACTGAAGATAGAATCTATTTTAATAAGATTACAATAGTTACCATATTTACTTTGTCAGTAATTCCAATGTATTTCATGATTCACAAAACTATTGCTGTCACATACTTCCACAACAACAAAAAATAAAGAGAAAAGACCAGCGTAAAATTGGATTTGAACACGGGCTGAGATGAAATAGAAATACAGAGCGTTTGTTTTAACTTGAGACAATTAAATATCTCGAAAACGACAGATTAAGATAAAAGGGAACATCTGTGAGTGATATAACTGATAACCTCTTAACCACTCCCTCCTGCTTGGGCAGGGTTCGGATTCTACGCCAAGAAAATACCTGTGATTTACTTAAACCATTGTTTCCCTTTCGTGGTAGATGGCACTGTAATTGACAAATATCAAGCGTGCATGTTTTTTTTAAAATTAAGAACCGACGTAATTAATTACACGTTTAATTTACGACATAAAGGTAAACGTTTGTATTCTAACGGTCGATTTTTGTGTTACTTCAGTGTGCAAATGTAAATGTGTAGCACAAATAATAAGTCTAGACAGTGACATTTTTGGCTGATAACCTACTTGTAAAACGTGTTTTTTTCTTCCCCACGGGGTTGATTGTGGTGAATTCAGAAATCATCGGAATGTTCGATTTCGGTGGCCGTCCTTGGACCCCGCCATTAGGGTGCCTGATTTCGGTGTGTATATCCATCCAAACGCCGTGATTCTCGCGGCAGAATACGAACAACAGTTTTAATATGGTTGAATGTCAGGTGGCACCTGCCATGAATACTCACCGAAATCATGCACTCCAATGGTGAGAGACAGGGGGACTCATCGAAATCAATCACTCCTGTGATGAGAGGCAAGGGGACTCACCAATGTCAAAGCACCCCGATGGGAGCAAAAAATTATTATACCCACATACGGCTTTATAATATGGGAAGATACAGCCGTTGGAAGTGATGGTAAACTGAACCTGAGTAAAACAGCAGACAGCTGTTAATTGATGATATAATCATGACCAGTTTCACTGCGTTAATGCGCCATCTTAAGGTGCTTCTACATAGAAAGGAAAGCATGCCTGTAATCTATACATTTAAAAAATAATCACGGAGAGCTAATAAAAATAAACCCAAATAAAAAGTACTTTCATCATTGTCACGCAGGTGAATACTTGGAGACGCCCCCAACGTTCCTTCTCACAAAATCCAAAATCCATCCCCATGAAGAGGGGAACGGGTCAACCAATAATAACTGGCAGAGCATTGGGGCGAATAGTACAGGGGATGAGGCACTATGGGAAAAAGGACCCATCGAGATTAAATCATCAATAAAAAGCTCTTTATGGTTCTATTACAGACATGTCGTTGTTCGTGGGTCACGCTAAACATAGTTTCTAAACAGACATTGAAATTGCTAGCAATATCGTAGTGTACGGTCTAATTTACAACACTAAATACATTTTCTAAAGTAAATATCAACCGTTGGAACACAAAGGTTTATATTTACATCGTAAATGAAATGTGGAATCAAAGGCTTCGGTTCTTAATTGCAAAAACACACACTTGATATTTGTCGATTACAGCGCTATCTACCACGAATTGAAAAGAATGGTTTGAGTAATACGTAAGTATATTTTGGCGTGGTGTCCGAATATGCAATAAAAATGAGGGTTCCCATTTGAAACGAGTTAACCTCGCCCTTGCTGGGGTCTGGGGTTAAGGCAGTGGCTGTTGTAGCACAGACGGCTGTCATCTTTCGTACTAAGTTTTCATCTACAACATTTTTCTCCTACAATGCATTGTTTTCGAGACATTTAATTGTCTCAAGATAAAACAAACACCCTGTTCAGTTATAATTTAACTTCCCGCATCTTTGAGTTCAGTATCGGTAGGGTCACGTTGATTGCTGTCGTCGTCATCGTTGTTGTTTTCTTCAGTCTGAAGACTGGTGACTTTTTTTTGTTTGTTTGTTAAGTAGCCGACATTCCAATTGCATCCTTTATGGCTTGTAGCCACATTCCAGCGCATGCGACAGCTAAATCTTCTTCATTCAGACCGTCCTGTGACCAGTCGAGCTGCTCCTCTTACGGTAGTATATGTTCAGTATCGCCTGTGGTCGTATTTGATACGCGCTCCACACACTCTGGCGGTATTTCTGAATGTGAGGCACAAGTTTCTTGTAGATATTCTCATTGGCAGACTGACCGTACTTTTCCAGTCTTCTGCTGTTATGGCAAAGAATAGTAATTGCTATAACCAAAAAATGTTATTGAAACTCAGTCACGTAGCCACAGGCAAACTAAAGTAATGCCAGAGACAAAGGTGGAAGCAGGAAGTGAGCCAGAACGCCACAAGTGGGTCAGGTCACCGACACATCATAATACTGTCTGTCGAGTGACGATAAGCACTCAGCAGAAAGGAGATTCTGACAGAAAACCTAAGGAAGTGAGACAGACGTATTCATTATCTTGTAAGAGATGTTTGCAAGAAACTCTTTCCTTTCACAAGGGCATATAGCGAAGAACTGACACAGCTTTTAACTGGTCGGTAAGTGAATACAGCAGAATAAGGAGAACACATGAACTGAGCCTTGCGTCATCGTCTCGCACTAGCTCCCTTTAAATATCCCAGGTCTCCAACTTTCATCATGAGTAATCATTGGGGTAGATGATATACATAGTAATACACTACTGGTCATTAGAATTGCTACAACAACAAGAAAGGCAGATGATAAACGGGTATTCATTGGACAAATATATTATACTAGAACTGACATATGATTACATTTTCAAGAAATTTGGGTGCATAGATCCTGAGAAATCAGTACCCAGAACAACCATCTCTTGCCGTAATAACGGCCTTGATATGCCTCGGCATTGAGTCAAACAGAGCTTGGACGGCGTGTGCAGGTACAGCTGCCCATGCAGCATCAACACGATACCACAGTTCATCAAGAGTAGTGACTGGCGTATTGTGACGAGCCAGTTGCTCGGCCACCATTGACCAGACGTTTTCAGTTGGTGAGAGATCTGGAGAATGTGCTGGCCAGGGCAGCAGTCGAACATTTTCTGTATCCAGAAAGGCCCGTACAGGACCTGCAACAAGCAGTCATGTATTATCCTGCTGAAATGTAGTGTTTCGCATGGATCGAATGAAGGGTAGAGCCACGGGTCGTAATACATCTGAAATGTAACGTCCACTGTTCAAAATGCCGTCAGTGTGTGAACAAGAGGTGACCAAGACGTCTAACCACTGACACCCCATACCATCATGCCGGGTGATACGCCAGTATGGCGATGATGAATACACGCTTCCAATGTGCGATCACCACGATGTCGCCAAACACGGATGCGACCATCATGATGCTGTAAACAGAACCTGGATTCATCCGAAAAAATGACGTTTTGCCATTCGTGCTCCCAGGTTCGTCGTTGAGGACAGCATCTCAGGCGCTCCTGTCTCTGATGCAGCTTCAAGGGTAACCGCAGCCATGGTCTCCGAGCTGATAGTCCATGCTGCTGCAAACGTCGTCGAACTGTTCGTGCAGATGGTTGTCGTCTTGCAAACGTCCCCATCTGTTGACTCAGGGATCGAGACGTGGCTGCACGAAACGTTACAGCCATGCAGATAAGATGCCTGTCATCTCGACTACTAGTGATACGAGGCCGTTGGGATCCATCACGGCGTTCCGTATTAACCTCCTGAACCCATTCCATATTCTGCTATCAGTCACTGGATCTCGACCAACGCGAGCAGCAGTGTCGCGATACGACAAACCGCAATCGTGATAGGCTACAATCCGACCTTTATCAAAGTAGAAAACGTGATGGTACGCATTTCTCCTCCTTACACGAGGCATCACACAACGTTTCACCGGGCAACGCCGGTCAACTGTTGTTTGTGTATGAGAAATCGGTTGGAAACTTTGCTCATGTCAGCACGTTGTAGGTGTCGCCACCGTCACCAGCCTTGTGTGAAAGCTCTGAAAAGTTAATCATTTGCATATCATAGCATCTTCTTCCTGTCGGTTAAATTTCGCGTCTGTAGCACGTCATATTTGTGGTGTATCAATTTTAACAGCCAGTAGTGTATTACGATACTGCCGTAAACCTACGTCCCACATGCTCCAACACGGGATATGAGCTAGCCAAAGATGTACTCAAGCTGATGGCCTTCACCTGATGAACTTCATGCTGATTGCCACCTACCGTCTATTGACGGAGAAACAGATTGTCTTCTGACAACACCACATTACAGAGTGTTGCCAGCGAGGAACCTTAGTGTGTAAGCCATCAACAGGAGCTCCTGGGGTCCACGTTCATATTCAGCACTCAGGTAGCTCCAGGTGTTGAACCGTACCAGGGGTAGGGAGGAGATCAACTGACCACATGATAATCACTCAAGATACATCGCAGACGGGTCAGCAAGGATCATCACAGAATTCGGAATGGTGCCGAGGACAATCCAGTTGCCAGTAGGAGAATCACTTCCTGACGGGCAATGATCGCACCTGTCTGCCGGCAACGGCAGTGGCGCCGGTGCCGACGATGTTGACATCTTCCCCTGGGCGTGCAGACATTGAGCTGACCCAACAAACGTCAGCTAGAATCCAAAATACAGTCCAATGAGCAACAGTCGAGGCTGATGCGGAATGACGACGACTTTTAAGCACTGTGACTAAATGACTGAACTCTTAATAATGTTTCACCTGCGTCGAAGACGCTTCACAGGTGTACAACAGCTATCTTGACCTCTTGCAGAGGTGTCAACGCTCGGCCCTCTGTATTGAAAACGAGCCCAAGTCTGCCACCTGTCAAACCTAAAACTGGGCGGATGTGATTATTCTGCTTCATGCACCCACGAAACCTTTCCCCTACAAATGTGATAAAATTGTCTCATTTCAATTGTGTTTCACTGATACTGCAGTCAAAGATAGAAGGTTGTACTTTGCCTGAAGTCCACTCTGTTACTTTTCTCAACATTTAACGTAAATTTACAGTCTTTGCACACTTTGGTGATATTTTTGTATTTGAAGAGGATCTGGAAAACCGAAACTGGTTGTCCAACAAAAGTAGTTCATCCAGTAGCTGTCAGTGTGTGTATACATTAAGAGTTTCACGTAGTACCTATTACTGTGGAACCCCACTTAACATATTTATTGTCCTGGTTTATCAACTGTAAGATACGTCATTTTTCGTATACATGGTGCCTTAGGTTAGTAGGTTTAAGTAGTTCTAAGTTCTAGGGGACTGATGACCTCAGATGTTAAGTCCCATGGTGCTCAGAGCCATTTGAACCATTTTTATGGCGTGGTACGTCTTACATACACTGTGTTTATCTTCATTACTTTCACTGACAAAGAGTGGGAAGAATCGATGAGTATCTATTGAATGGAACGCAGTTGTATGAAAGGATATCTGTGTGGCAAACTCAAAAAATGATCAGCTCCAATGTAATGAATGCCCGGGATGTAATGAAAAAATTTTTCCTCATAGTACTCGAACCTGGATCTTCAGTTTACTGTGAACATTCGCGTCAGCTATTGGGCTACAAGAGCACGTATACAGGCATGGCCAAAACTTTTCAATGTCACTGACAGTTCCTACATTACTTCTAAAAACGGGGAGCATGTTCATGTAGCCTAAAGGTTAAGACGAGTGGTAGCGATGAACATGACATACTTGTTGGAATCTAGGCAGGACATGAATTTTCATTTGCACCAAGAAAAGAAAATGCAGATATGCTGCAAATGGAGAATCGTTAGATGATGTGTAAAGTCTTATGTACCTAGAAGCAGAACTGGCCACTCAAGTGCTGTTAAAGCTTAGGCCATAACAAATCTGAGTTACCTATTTGTTCTTTTCATTTCGGCGTCTCTTGTTAGCGAAACTCATCTGAAGTGTAACCTTGTGTCTAAGATACAGACAGGTGTGCAAAAAGTCAGCGGCCTTGTCGTTTCTCTTTAGTGTGCTTACGGCATAAATACGTCTAAACTGAAGTAAAAGACAGTTATTTCAATTTTTGAAGACATAATGTAAAATGAAAGTCGGAGGAAACTGAATACGTACCGCTCTATCACTCAGAAAACTAGTGGTAACCTACAGAGTCGGCGCTTTTGGATTATGGCCAGAAAGAGGCAGTCGTTTCACCCACGTCACGTCACGCAGACACTGCAGGTAGCAATCCACACGGCCAATTTCAGTAGCAAACGTGATGCAGCGGCAGGCGGCGAAAGAGACTTGTGCGTACAGCTGTTATTGTCAAAACCTTGAGCCACTTACTTGTCTGTGCTCAGGTCTTGTTGCAAAACTGTTAATTTCAGCTGTTACTCATAGGTCAGCAAAGCTGCCGGGGTTGTGTATCTGCTCAGTCATTTGAGCAGAGGTTGTGTATGATTTTGCAAGATGCGCTGTAACCTAGATGTAATATGCAGGGTCATCATAATGAAAGTTTCAGTTTTAAAACGCTGTAAAAAAATAACCACTGCTCCGGATGACGTCAAGTTTGAACGAAATGTTATCTCAGAAGGGGAGAACGTTAAGGAAAAAAATTTTCCGCTAGATCGTACTGTAAGCGTTACACCGTAAATGGGTTCAGCTACAAATCTACATCTAAATCTACATACATACTCCGCAATCCACCATACGGTGCGTGGCGGAGGGTACCTCGTACCACAACTAGCATCTTCTCTGCCTGTTCCACTCCCAAACAGAACGAGGGAAAAATGACTGCCTATATGCCTCTGTACGAGCCCTAATCTTTCTTATCTTTGTGGTCTTTCCGCGAAATGTAAGTTGGCGGCAGGAAAATTGTACTGCAGTCAGCCTCAAATGCTGATTCTCTAAAATTCCTCAGTAGCGATTCACGAAAAGAACGCCTCCTTTCCTCTAGAGACTCCCACCCGAGTTCCTGAATCATTTCCGCAACACTCGAGTGATGATCAAACCTACCAGTAACAAATCTAGCAGCCCGCCTCTGAATTGCTTCTATGCCCTCCCCCAATCCGACCTGATAGGGATCCCAAACGCTCGAGCAGCACTCAAGAATAGGTCGTATTAGTGTTTTATAAGCGGTCTCCTTTACAGATGAACCACATCTTCCCAAAATTCTACCAATGAACCGAAGACGACTATCCGCCTTCCCCACAACTGCCATTGCGTGCTTGTTCCACTTCATATCGCTCTGCAATGTTACGCCCAAATATTTGATCTACGTGACTGTGTGAAGCGCTACACTACTAATGGAGTATTCAAACTTACGGGATTCTTTTTCCTATTCATCTGCATTAATTGACATTTATCTATATTTAGAGTTAGCTGCAATTCTTTACACCAATCACAAATCCTGTCCAAGTCATCTTGTACCCTCCTACAAATGACAGATGAATCGCAATACGACAGCTGTGTTGTGAGTCGGACTACAAACCAGCCGCACAGTGCAATGTGCATGACTGCAGGAGTATGGCATTCAACAGCTGTGGCACTGTTACTTAGGTAGGCCCATCCACACAGCAACGTCGTACCACACTGGATGGAAAAAATCGGATTTTAAGAGTCCCGAGGCCATAAGTAGAACATAAAGCAACAACGACATCGGTTTTTAATTGTCGTGAGGCCAAAAAAACACATAAAAACCAACAATGAAACCGGTTTTTAACTGTGTGAGACGAAAAAACGCATAAAAAGCGCCAATGAAATTGGTTTTTACCTCTCATGAGATTGGTGCAAGACATGTTCAATATGTTGCCCTCCGTATTCTACCACTAGTTGACATCGAGGAACAACATGTTCCACAACAGATCGGAGTGTCCAAAGGGTCACGTTCAGAACGTGTTGCACGATGCGTGCCTTCAATTCAGCTACGTTTGTAATCGGAGCACTGAACACAATGTCTTTCAGGTAGACACACAGCCAGAAGTAACACGGATTAAGGACAGGTGATTTGGACGGCCGGGCTGTAAGGAATTGACGGCGATTATTCTAGCATTTCCGAAATTCCTCTGCAGCGGCTGCTTCACTGCTTAAAAATGATCCTAACTACACACCCACGCTGTGGAAGTGTTGGAATGACGCTGGTGGGCAACTTACTCTCATAGCATATACCAGTGAGGGTACAGGTAACAGCACCGACAGAACTCATCTCCTCGAAAAACCATGCCCTTACGTAAACGATACCCTCAAGCCACGCCACACAGTTATCTCTGCAGAATGAAGAGGTACGGACTGATATGCGAGGGGCTTTTCCGTAACCTTTATTCTGCAATTCTGTCTTTTGACATGTCTTTGGAGATGGAAATGGGATTCGTCTGTCCACAAAATGTTCTATGGCCATACACTGTCCATTTTCATGCGAGCGAGGAATTCTCAATGGCAGATCAGTATGGAGCAACTCTGGGACATGTGTAGTTTCGTATGGATAGCAATGCATAATATTTCGTAGTATTTTATGCATCGTGTTCACAGGGATGTTCAAAGTTTTGGCAACTCTCCGTGCGCTGTACGCTTGTTCATTACAGCTCGAGTGTTCCTGTAACGCTGTGGCCATATTTTCTAGTGACGTCGGATCAATTGTTTTCCTCCCTCTTCCACAGTGCACTTCAAAATAATCTGTCCTTTCGAATTTCGTAATTATTTTCTCCATGCACTTCGAAGTTATTTCCATGTTTCCCCTTTCTTTAATAATGTTACGTTCAAATTTGACGTCACTTTGGGCAGTGATTCTTTTTTAACAGCGTTTTGAAACCGGAACTTTTATTATACTCACCCTATGTAACTACAAGGAAATAAAGCGCGGCGTTTTGTTTTGATTGACAATTCCAGTTTCAGTTGCAACTAAAATTTCAGGAGCGATGGTAGATAAATATAGCTTAACATCCGCCGGACACTGATGTCAGTTAAGGGGCCTTCACATGCTATTCAGTATTTACTGCACAATAAAACTGTGCCAACACATGGCGCGGAATTGGGCGGCCAAGAACGTCACAATATTACTGCGCAATATTTGTGCCCAGGATGCGTCACTTTGGGCTCTGCCTTCGTAGTAACGAACATGTCGGCGTTCGAGGATGTGAAACACGCACGTATTGCCATTGGGTTCCTTACCTTGCAGAACGCAAGCAGAAATTGTGCAGAATCTCCGAAACGTCCGAAAAGCTTCCAGTAAACATTTCAACAGACCAGGGGCTCATTCATTGGAGCATACACTTGTAAATTACAGCACCAGCTAATTGCATTAGACAAGTAAACTGCGTGATTAAATCGTGTACTTGCGTAGTTTCCTGTGTATTTCACTATTACAACTATTGCAGCATACAAATGAAACAGTTATTTATTAATTATTGATGAAAAGATCGCATGATATTATGTCCGAGGTGTGAAAACTGTTGCAGGAAATAAAGATCATGTATGCTCACTGAACTTCTGACCTTATCTTATTGGCCAATTCAGAAAACGCTAAAAATCAAAAAAATTCTGCTTACTGTCATGACACCATAATTGTAAGTTTCTTTTGAGGAAACAAGATTTTCTAAACAATTAATAATTTCATTTCTGAAACTTCCTGGCAGATTAAAACTGTGTGCCCGACCGAGACTCGAACTCGGGACCTTTGCCTTTCGCGGGCAAGTGCTCTACTGGCAGAAGTAAAGCTGTGAGGACCGGGCGTGAGTCGTGCTACGGTAGCTCAGATGGTAGAGCACTTGTCCGCGAAAGGCAAAGGTCCCGAGTTCGAGTCTCGGTCGGGCACACAGTTTTAATCTGCCAGGAAGTTTCATATCAGCGCACACTCCGCTGCAGAGTGAAAATCTCATTCTGAAATTCATTTCTCATAAACAACATGGTGCTTTTATATATAGGATGTTCGTAAATTACAAGTTAACACTTTAATACCTTTAAAACTATGCTAGAAATTATCAAATGGTTTTCAAAATGTCATAAGATAACTCATAAAGTTTTGTTTCCTCATTCATTCACATCAATCTGTGCACCCTTAGAGGCACGGGTAATGCCTAGTCGGAATTACATTTCTCTCCACGTACGATTCAAGATTTCATGGTGACATGTTCAAAAGCACTGCGAATGCGTGACTTTAAGTCCTATAGGTCTCTAGCCTTGGTTCGGTACATCAGGTCCGTTACAGAAACCCACAGGAAGATTTCTGTTGTGTGAGGTCGGGGTGTCGTGGTCCGTATGAACCAGCCCACGCACTGAGCTTTCTACTGTGGCGTATAGGTTGCATCAGATTTTTAAGCTCAATTTTGTATCAAAGTTGCTCACCTGGAGGGGAAAAGAAACATTTGTTAATATCTAGTATAGTTCTAAAGTCGCTGAAGTCTTAATGTATGAAGGTAATTCATGGACAGCCTTTACATCCTCCAACACACTCCCTTATTTGTCATTTACTGTTTTCATTCCTTTGCAGAAATTCTTTCGGAGCGTATAGAGATTCTTTTGATCTCGGCAGGAACTGCTGTTTATTGCGCAATACTAGCCTTAACAGAACAATATATTGCTCACTATACTGAGTTAGTGCCAATATTTTTAAAGCTTACAGTCTGCTTCAATATAATGCGCAAAACGTCAGTACCGGCCGCACACTGTCTATATTATTGCGCAGTACTCATATTTAGCAATAAATATTGAGCGTCTGATCTTATAAGGATGGTTGCCTTAATTATTATCGTCGTGATCTTCAGATGGAAGATTGGAGACTTGTTTTATAATAAAGTGGACATTCTATTTGCACAACTTACGACTTATCATTACGTTTCAATGCAACCTACAGAACAACTCTAAATAATTATGAAGGACTCGGTGAGCGTTCGCTTTAGGTATTCAAAGCTCCTGCGAGGCTCTCCTGTCCTTGGGCAGTCAGAACGATGCTTCACACACACACTGCTTGTTTACGACGACCGGGAAGGGGTTTCTTCCCATAACACATCTGGAACGTGTTTGCATATGACTGTGAGATTTATACACACTCTAATACTGGGCTATATTTTTGAAATCACATCGCGCGCACACTGTAACCTCCCCACCGCAATTTTAAAAGGAATGAAAAGGAAAATGAAATGACAATACTTAATAGAAATGGGAGCCAAGTGTAACCTCCCCACAAAATTTTTTAAGAAAGGACGATACTAATTAGAAATGCTGATGGACATTGCTCTATGCGTAACCTGCCCACAATGAAATGTACTGACAATGGCAACAAAAATGTGAAATTCGCAATCTGACTCAAATATAATTTCTTCACAAAATTTAAAGTCCGTTCAGTGACAAGAAAATACAATTAAACCGAAATATCGGTCTTTGGCCCTGTGTAAAACAATCAGAATTAAAGTCTTACCTCAGAATAAATGGATGTCACATATCTGCTCTTGTTGTTGCGCACCGCTTGGAGGAACTGCATTGCAAATAATAATATTCTCTTTTTTTGTGATTTTAGTGGAATTTTTCTTCAAAAGAAGTGGAATGAAATGGGAAGTGCAACGAAATCTTGAGTTCAATAAAAAATTAAATTTTTGAGAAAATGCTTTTGAAATAAAGAAATTATTATTGGGAGACTTGTTGGAGAATAATTACAATAAATAAAATTTTTCATTATCTAATGATTATATTAATTAACAGTATACCTTATTCCTCATCTTGACCAGTGTTGCCGACCGCCTACATCACACAACCGCACTGGGCTGCTACTACTGACCGACCGCTCTGCATGACGACTACCGACTGAGTACTGCTCTCAACTAGACAGAGCTACAGACTTGCAACGACTGAACTGACAGACTCGCAACGACAGACTACTACTGACTGCCTGCTACTGACTGAGAACCGCTCGCAACACTCGCGCGGTCAAGCGCATACTCTCTGGTCACAGATGCTACAATGCCTCGCCATCGCTGCTATGTTACATACGTGTTTCATAACCCTCCACTGGGGGGGCAAAAATTTGGCAGCGATGGTGAGTCATTTGGACTTGCCAAGCGCGGCAAAATTTTTCTTTAATTAACAAAATTCTACAACTTACAGAGTATTTAAATGTTGTGCACACGCACTAAGTACAAAATATATCAGACAAAGACAAAATGTGAGTACAAAACATAGTAGCAAATCAGAAAAGTATATACAAATTATTTGACAGATAAAGTGCACAGGCACTGAAAAAATTCTTTAGCATATTCAGAACAAATAAACAGACTGGCAAGAATAATTAGATGTAGTACATAAAGTATATGTTGTGCACACGCACTAAGTACAAAATATATCAGACAAAGACAAAATGTGAGTACAAAACATAGTAGCAAATCAGAAAAGTATATACAAATTTTTTTTGACAGATAAAGTGCACAGGCACTGAAAAAATTCTTTAGCATATTCAGAACAAATAAACAGACTGGCAAAAAATATTATGTTGACAAGTGACATAAGTGTACTCGCATTGGAGTTCAGCGAATCGAAAAATGTATAACCTATGAACATAAATGATGTTACCAAAAAATTTTTCTTTATGTGACAAGAATCAGGATAGGAAAGGGAAGGATTGCATCATGGTTGTAGCACTTTAGATTGCACACAGCTGCTCTGAAAGTCCATATCTTTCCACAGAAGTACAACACCAAGTGACACAACTTGAAGATCTTTTCCCATCAGAATTTATCAGTGTAGCAAAGACACTGAACTGTCGTAGTAATGTTCCATGTTTTCATTTTGGCAGTACATTAGGTACACCAAACAGTGGGACCATAATAACGTCTTCATCGCTCATGGTGGTGGACAGCATGTCGTGTCAACACCACACTCTTACAAGGCACACCAACGTAGAATTAGTGCAAAACCAAATATAGTGCTCCATGATCACTAGGATAAACAGGACAAATGGACATTGCAGTAATTCAGGGTAGTCAGCTTATGAGGTGAAGGACATCAAGTCACATAATATTGACAATTACAGACTTAATTAGTAGTTTGTGGCATTCATAGCCCAGTTATTGAACATTTCTGTACCAAGTATGTAGTATTACAGAAAAATGTTCATTAATTGTTGCACATAGAATCAGTAGCCTTCTTTTCCTGGTTACAAAGCATTATGAAATAATCACATTCTTTTCAGTTACAGAGTATAATTAAGAATCATTAACCTTTTCCTAATTACAGTTAATTAATCATTTGTCATTCCAATAATCATTAGCCTTTTCCTAATTACAGTTAATTAATCATTTGTCGTTAATTGATCATTTGTCTAATTACAGTTAATTAATCATTTGTCGTTAATTAATCATTTGTCTAATCACAGTTAATTAATTGATCATTTGTCATTTCAATATAGTAAGAATTATTAGCCTTAATTAATTACAAAGCATTATTAAACAGTACCATAGTTAATTAATTATGTGTCATTCCAATCTATTAAGAATCATTAGTCTTTTCCTAATTACAAAGCATTATGAAACAGTCACATTCATTTCCAACAACAAAGTATGGCATCGTTAATTAATCATTTGAAATTCCAATATATTAAGAATTATTAGCCTTCTCCTAATTACAAAGCATTATTAAACAGTCACATTCATTTCAAATTACAAAGTATCAACAATGGAAACAAGAGCTAATCAATGGCATAATTAATAACAATTCGTGGAGTGACATTAATTATTGGCACTCAGTGGCCAGCAAGTATTGAATAAAATCATCATTCAGTATTATTCAGATTATTACGAAGTCATTATTAAAAATCAGTTAATTACAGTCATAGCATTAATAATCATGGGCATTACAAGTACTCATTACAATAAACAGTGTTCCTCATTCAGTAGTATTCAGGTCATTACAAAGGCATTATTAAAATCAGTTAATTACAGTCAAATCATTAGTAATCACAGGCATTATAAGTGATATCATTACAATAAACAGTGGCAGTTATCAGCTAGTGACAAAGCATCATTTTGAATATAGTCTCATTAAGAGGTCATTAATCAAGTGACATGCTATTCAGAGTTGATCAGTATTATTCAGAATTATCATAAACTAGTGACATTATGTGGGACTGGTAATACATTTTTTTTTTTGTTAGCAATGCATTGCGTTGGGATCGATAATTAATTGCTGAGGCATAATACTTTTTGCTTTTGACCTATTGCTGCAAATGAGGATAGGTAACGTCATTCGTCATGAGTCAGCTGTAGCAAGATTATGTAACAAGGCAGTACATGTGATCACATTTATAAATGATACACAAATGGGTAAAAAATATAAAAATGCAAGTACTAGAACAGGTATAATAAGTAACAGGTTTAGTAAGTGTCATGAAAAGCTTCTCCTGGAAAAAATACAAAAACGGATTATTGACCTGAAAGAAGAAACGCACACTATGCTGAAAAGTAGTGAACTTCGAATTAACAGGCAGTGAAGTGTGTATAAAATATGTTCCATAGCTGTCCTTTCCAAAACTTTCCGTCATCCTACTATGCAATATAACACCTGCTGTCAAAGCAAACTGCAACAAATACTTAAATAACTACGTAGCATAAATACATAACTTCAACACTATCCTCATCTGTAAAGAAAAAACTTCATTATCCATATCATCATAACTTCACTATTATCATCATCTGTAAAGAAAAACTTCATTATTCATAATACCATTTCCTTCATCATTATTCATCAGTATTCATTATCATCTGCAAAAAATCACTTCATTACTCATTACATAACTATTCCTTATCTCTAGCATATTTCATCACTAAAACTAAGATGTGTAGTTCAGTCTGACAGCCTGCATCAATCACCTTGTATTCTGATAGAAAAAATTAGTTAAGACTGCTATTCTTCGATGAGTATAGTATATTCTTGTTAATGTTTGTTAATCCTGATCCATTTACTCTTCCTCATAAAGTTATTGCATCTCCTTTCGTTTATTCCGTAGGTGAAATTCCCATTTATGTTAAATTTATTTCTTAGAATCATCATTCCTTTCTGAAATTGATGAACAAAGATTAATGTCCTGCATTTAAATCATATACCCACTAGATAATGACTGGTTTATGGTAACATAATTAACCCTACAGCATAACATGACAGAAAACGTAATATGTCAAAAACATTGACAGTGTTCAGATGCAAAAATGTACACAGAATAATACAATGCAGTAGCAAAAAAAATGTGAAACAGTGACGATGTTGAGATGTCATAAGGCAAAAAAATGTCAAAGTCGACTGGTGTGTGTTATATCTTAACTATTTCATAGTCCATACAAACAAAACTGGAGTACAGTCACATACACAAAAAAATGGAAAATGTGCACGGTCTGATGTGTAACGACAAGAAAAGCGACCTGCTAACCTTACCTTGCCGGGCACTTGCCAAGAAAAAACACGATAATCATCAATAAGTAGTCACATAAATATAATTGCTGAAATAGTCGTAAATGTGTAAATTCATCTGGAAAAATATGCACGGTCTGATGTGTAACGACAAGAAGAGCGACCTGCTAACCTTACCTTGCCGGGCACTTGCCAAGAAAAATACGATAATCATCAGTAATTAGTCACGTGAAATAATTGCATTAGTAAATGGCATCATAGTGTGTTGAATCATACAGTGGTTTCACTCAATAAACGGTTTAATGTTTGATATATGGTGATTGCCTTTCGATTTTCTGGTTCTCAAAGTTTCGACGTGTACAACATTGGGGTGAGGGATGCTGCGAATCCGATACGGACCTGCGTATAGAAGTTCAAATTTACTGCACTTACCTTTTAATTTACTGGATAAATAGTGTGTACGTACTAATATTTTCTGTCCAACGTGAAAGTCTCGGCGTCTACAAACCTGTTTTTGCTGTCTTCTCCGTCGCTCTGCGGCACGTTTGATGTTCTTCAGCGCAATGTCAATTATTTCGTGGTGTCGTAGGCGACGACTTTTGGGAAATTCTATTAATTCTTTAATTTTGTTCGGTGGTTCAACGTTTTTCAGTATAACAGTCGGAGATAGCATAGTGGATTCATTTGGAATGGAATTAATTACATCTTGGAATGAGAGTATGTGTGTATCCCAATCAATATGTCTTTTGTGGCAGTATATTCGGCACAGTTTACCAATTTCGAAGAAGCGTGATACTTGGATATATAGATCGGAGAAATGTTTCTGGCTCGTAACATGCGTGTCCATACGCTACTACGAAATTGAGATCCATTGTCAGAAATTACTTTCATTACATGCCCTACATGAGATAGAAAATGTTTTATAAATGCACTTGAAACAGTTTTAGCAGTAGCTTTGCGTAATGGAGTGAAAGTAACAAATTTTGAAGTGAGCTCAACAGCGACAAAGATGTAGCAAAAACCTCTGTTAGTTCTCGGAATCGGACCAAAAATGTCTACTGCGGCCATGTGTCTTAATTTCACAGGTATAATGGGATATAAAGGAGGAATATGTGAAGTGGTGTCTGATTTAGCTTTCTGGCAAATTTTACAAGACGCTAGAACTCGTCGTATACGTTTTTCCATGTTAGTAAAATAACAGTTCTGTCTCAGTATAAGAAAACACTTTCGTGCTCCGTAATGTGCGTAGCTTAAATGAGTGTACCAAATTAATTTGTTAACCAGTTCGTCAGGAATGCATAATAACCAAATGTTGCTGTCAGGATGAGAGCGGCGAAACAGAATGTCATTGCGTACAGTGTAGTGGTTTCTAATCGTAACATTATTCTTATCTTGCCAAAGGTGTTTAATTTCTTTCCACACATTGTCTTTGTTTTGTTCTTGTGCTATGTCCTGTAATGACGATGAAATAAAGTTTTCAAATGCAACTTGCTGAATGTACATGACACTGAAATTTGTTTTGCAGAAGTTGGTTGCTACGTCTTGCTGGTTGTTGCTGAGAGAACGCGATAGTGCGTCTGCTATAACATTTTGCGTGCCGAGAATGTGAACTATTGTAAAATTAAACTCCTGTAAATATAGTTTCCATCTGCTTAATCTATCGTGAGTAAATTTAGCTGAAAGCAAAAATTGTATAGCTCTATGATCTGTGTAGACTGTGGTATGTCTGCCGTAAAGAAAATGCCTAAATCTCGTAAAAGCCCATACAACACATAATGTTTCAAGTTCTGTGACGGAGTAATTTCGCTCAGCAGGTGACAAAAATGCGGCTTGCAAATGCGATGTTTTTAATTACTGTAGAACCATCTTCTTCAATTTCCTGGAAAATATGTACGCCTAAAGCGGTGTTAGAACTGTCAGTGGCAATGGAAAAATTTCTACTAAGATCTGGGTGCGATAATAGTGGAGCATTCAACAGAGCATTTTTCAAATAACATTCTCGTGAGCAAAATTCTGCGTGTCAAAAGTAATGTTTGCGTTACTGTAATATAAAACCTGTACTGTGTCTGGTGAAATTCTGTCGTACGTACTATTATTTACGGGAGGATGCTGTGGCATTTCGACTATTTGAACTGCTCTGTTATTTCTTACTGACGTATTACGCTATCGATGACACCTATTGTCTGTTTCATTCATCATTATTTGTTGTTGCTGATATTGTTGCTGCTCATAGGATCGACTGTTATTAAATGTACGCTGAAAATTGTGCTCGTTATTTTTACGTCTGTCATGATAGTAATTTCTATACGGCGCATTGCGATAGGAATTGAAATGGTGTGTTGTCTGTACGTAGTTATTTCTTTGCTGCCGTGCGTTACTATTTGTTGTAGCTGAGACTATACATGCACGCGGCGAAACATTAAAGTTAGGTTGACCTTGTAGACTGCATTGTTGGTTAGGTATGCTAAGCGGTTGACTTTCATGCTATTGTAGTGAAAAACATCTATTGTTACAAAAATGTAGTTGCGACTGCCGAAAATTTTGTACATACTGATGATTAAAATTTTATCCGATATTAAAATTACGGCGGTAGTTCTGCAGTGCCTAATGAAAATTGTCACATTCGGTAAAATATTTGTCATATCCGGTTTTCATTACATATTCTTAATCCTAGGTAGAGCAATAGTTAAAGAGCAGTTTTGATAGATATAAAGGATAGTAGAAGAAAAGGCAGCAGTGCAGAAAACTAAAGATGAAACAGCACTACTACAGCTCGGGGCCCTATGCTCGCTACGGCACATATTCATTAAAGCGTAATGAATCCCCTGAGGTCAATTACGCACTGCAAATAAATTTTAGCTTTAGCGTTGCAGGCAATGGCGGTAAAATTCCAAAACCAAATTGTTGTAACCATGTTAATTCAAATTTCTGCATAATAGATAATGCTGATGAAAATACAATAGCAAATTGTCGCCTCAGATTCAAAGCTAGTTTCTCCATTACAGATAATAGCGGTGAAAGTACAAAAACAAATTGTCGTATATAGCTCAAAGCGTGTACCTGTGTTCTGTCATTATTAAATTCTTTACATTTTCTTACAAATACAAATTGCTTATTATCAACGCTCTCGTCACTGAATTTGAGAACACGTTCAGGTTCGTGTGTGAATCTGCTCGTCTGTGTGATTTCGGATTTCAAGTTGCGTAGCTTTTCAGATTTTAAGTCGCGTGGCTTTTCGGAATTTACGTCTCGTAGTCTCTGTAAATTGCTCACATTATACACGCTGCCTGACTCTGACAAATATTCGCAACGTGGCGGATTCTGTGACGTGTTGGTGACTGAAATAGTCTTTAATTCTGTTACTTTACTACTTTCGTCAATCTGGTTGTTGTGTCGTTCACTTTTCTCGTCAACTTCCGTATTCGGAGTGTGTGAAACTTCCACTGACTCTAAATTAATGTCGTCGCGAATCTGTACTTCGTTTTTAGGACATTCTTCAGTGACTGCATTAATTTCGTGTATCAATGTTTCGTTTGCTGAACATTGTTCAGTGACTGCAATAATCTCGTCTTTATGTGATTCTGTTGTGTCTACACGTGTGCTACTTAATTCTTGTGCAACAGTGCCAACTTCTTCATTATTGTTATTAGCACAAGTCTTAGTATCCACACGTAATTGTCCTCTATTATCATAATAATGCGCGGCAATGGCATCAAGCTGTTCATTAATCTGTTCATTCCGTTCACTAAATTGTTTGATTTTTTTATTAATGTCGTCTTGATCTTCATTCGATTGTTTATTTCTTTCATCAATTAATTCACGTTGTTTGCGCTCGTTTCTCAGTATTTCAGACATTAGTTGTACAAATGCCGCAATTTGATCCAATGTAACTTTCACTACTCTATTATTTGTGCTGTTTGCTCGTGTACATGGAATTGTTGCGCTTTGTATGACCATTTGGTCATTCTGTAATTTACAAAAACGTTTCTCACTCGAGTCCGTCGTATTTTCGGTACACTGACCACTTTCATTAGACAAATTTGTCTGTTCGTCACGAGAATTTTTCACACCGGGTGTGTTAGGCTCTGCAGCGCTCATTACAATAGAGCATTCTGCGTCATCAATTGTCGTCAAGTTAACAGACGAGACAATTGAGTTCGTTTGTTCATCATTAAGGTGAAAGTCATCATTAGTGGTTGGAATGCACTGATTGTTAGTGAACGCAGGATTGTCATCATTACGTTGCGTATCACAATTACTATCGGTCACGCTGTTCGAGTCGGTAATTTCATTCAAAATACCTCATGATACACTATTCACAGTCTTTCGCGGCATTTTAACAATAGTCACAATTTTTCAGAAAAATAAATAAGCACAATGCAAAAGCAACACACAAATACAACAAAGCAACAAATTGCCGTTGACCTGTAGAGAGAAAGTCACAATATTATTAAAAGCGTTGCGCTAAATCCTAATTATATCTAAGCAAACAAGAGCAGATATCTGACTGTTGTTCAAAAGACTCTCAACGAAATACGATCCTGGACTGGGTGTCGCCAAGTGTAACCTCCCCCACCGCAATTTTAAAAGGAATGAAAAGGAAAATGAAATGACAATACTTAATAGAAATGGGAGCCAAGTGTAACCTCCCCACAAAATTTTTTAAGAAAGGACGATACTAATTAGAAATGCTGATGGACATTGCTCTATGCGTAACCTGCCCACAATGAAATGTACTGACAATGGCAACAAAAATGTGAAATTCGCAATCTGACTCAAATATAATTTCTTCACAAAATTTAAAGTCCGTTCAGTGACAAGAAAATACAATTAAACCGAAATATCGGTCTTTGGCCCTGTGTAAAACAATCAGAATTAAAGTCTTACCTCAGAATAAATGGATGTCACATATCTGCTCTTGTTGTTGCGCACCGCTTGGAGGAACTGCATTGCAAATAATAATATTCTCTTTTTTTTGTGATTTTAGTGGAATTTTTCTTCAAAAGAAGTGGAATGAAATGGGAAGTGCAACGAAATCTTGAGTTCAATAAAAAATTAAATTTTTGAGAAAATGCTTTTGAAATAAAGAAATTATTATTGGGAGACTTGTTGGAGAATAATTACAATAAATAAAATTTTTCATTATCTAATGATTATATTAATTAACAGTATACCTTATTCCTCATCTTGACCAGTGTTGCCGACCGCCTACATCACACAACCGCACTGGGCTGCTACTACTGACCGACCGCTCTGCATGACGACTACCGACTGAGTACTGCTCTCAACTAGACAGAGCTACAGACTTGCAACGACTGAACTGACAGACTCGCAACGACAGACTACTACTGACTGCCTGCTACTGACTGAGAACCGCTCGCAACACTCGCGCGGTCAAGCGCAT
The DNA here is from genome assembly GCF_021461385.2 of Schistocerca piceifrons. Classification (NCBI taxonomy): domain Eukaryota; kingdom Metazoa; phylum Arthropoda; class Insecta; order Orthoptera; family Acrididae; genus Schistocerca; species Schistocerca piceifrons. Next base: position 532,664,494 of record NC_060144.1, on the reverse strand, counting down.
ACTCTCTGGTCACAGATGCTACAATGCCTCGCCATCGCTGCTATGTTACATACGTGTTTCAACACACACACACAAAACAGTTTGAATTTGTGATTCACATTAGCCAAAGACGAATGGTGTTAGTGTGCTATTCGAAGGCCATTGGGTGTCGTTTCCTGCTTTTTGACAGTTCTGATGAATTTTCACCCTTGCTGTAGGAGTAGGAATGGGCAATGAGGTCACCTAAAGTAAGTAAGCGGTCTCCGACGGTAACGAACTAGTAGAGTTATAAAGAACATGCTGAGCCGCCCTGTAGATCATACAGGTCACAGAAAGGAAAAAAAAATGGTGACCAGTCCTTAACAGCAGAAAGTGTTTGTGTAAAGAGGTAACAACACGACCATTTCGTTTACTTTAGTATAGCTTAGCTCTTTGTTTGTTCTATGGCTTATATTCGCAACAACTTTTTACACAAATTGAATCTATTCTTCGTTTTTTTTTTAAGTTTTAATCAACAACAAAATTGACGTAGTTGTGTCTATTCTTTTTTTAAATCTTAATCTACAACTACATTTGATAAGCGCAGCTCAGCCACATATACACTAGCTATTTGGAAATGCATTATGGGGTAAAAGGAGTTGTCGAATGGAAATGATTTCAATTTGTTTACATAACTTTCATTATCTGGGGGCACCGTTAACTCATAATGGAGAGAAGGGACCATTATTTTTTTTTTTTTGTTATGTCTGCATACTTTGCTGCTGTCTGTACAACAGCAAAGTTAAACTGTGAGTAGTCCAGCTATATTTCTTCCTGGTGATATATTTATGAACGCCACTATTATTTTCAAATTGTGACTGTTCCTTCACAACAAACTTCACAAGAGATTAAATGTATTTTGATTCTCTTGTTTCTGTGCCTAATTTTTAAAGAACTGTTCCATGAAGTGCAAATACGGGAACCAGGTATTATCATTACAACAAATTTCTTTGCAATGAGTACCTCGTGTGTATGAGTAGAATTACCCCAGAAAATAGATCTACACAATAAAAAATATATGTAAATATTCCATATAAGTTAATTTCGTGACGTTTCATTCGGATATATCAGCATTTACACATAGAGCAAATGTTACTGACCTCAAGCGATTGAGAGCATATATAATACGTCATGTCCAATTCAAGTTCTGATCAGTATACAAACCCAGAAAGTATGAACTGTTAGTTTCCCTTTTCATGTATAATTATGAAGTTGTGGTTGGTTGGTTGGTTTGGGGGAGGAGACCAGACAGCGTGGTCATCGGTCTCATCGGATTAGGGAAGGATTGGGAAGGAAGTCGGCCGTGCCCTTTCAGAGGAACCATCCCGGCATTTGCCTGGAGTGATTTAGGGAAATCACGGAAAACCTAAATCAGGACGGCCGGACGTGGGATTGAACCGTCGTCCTCCCGAATGCGAGTCCAGTGTCTAACCACTGCGCCACCCCGCTCGGTATGAAGTTGTGATACAAAGAAGCGACGGAAGAATCACTTACGTGACAGACCTCATTCCTAGAAGTAACCACTAATACTTCTGCATATATGACTTTTGTTCCACCTGTTGGTGTATCTCTGATCAGCTGAATTATGAGTCTTCCATCATTAGCGAAGAGTGCTAATTTTGCTTCATCAGTGTAAGACAGCAATTCATTTATGTATAGCATGAAAATGATTGGTCGCAGAACTGACTCTTGTGGAACGTCAGTAGTAATCTGTGCCCAAGTGGAAAAAGATCCATGAGTGCAGCTGTACGATCTAGATAATATGACCCTTTGCTTCCCATCATCCAAATACAAAGTGAAACAATTACTCATTGCACCTCAAGAAGTAGAAAATTTATCTTTCCATTTTTGGAAATAATCTGAATGTCTTAAGACATTTTTCATCATATCCTTGCCCCTTGGAATGCTGAAAATTTTGAAAATTTTGAGATTCTTGAAAATTTTGAGATGTTTGCTATCACTATAAATATGCTGACAGAGGACCTAAATGCGTCCGTATGAGACACAACCGGGAGAATAGTTGAATAGTTTAACTCATCATCGCTTTGCCTTACAATTCGTCATAATAAGCGATTACAGATTAATAAAAATGACTTACTGTTATCAGAACTCAATCAGATAGGTGCAGTTTTCTTGATTTCTGAAAAGCATTTGGCTCTGTACCTCACCTGCGCTTATTGTTAAAAGTACGATCACATGGGGTATCAAATGAAATTTGTGACTGGTTTGAGGACTCCAGAATGAGATTTTCACTCTGCAGCGGAGTGTGCGCTGATATGAAACTTCCTGGCAGATTAAAACTGTGTGCCCGACCGAGACTCAAACTCGGGACCTTTGCCTTTCGCGGGCAAGTGCTCTACCAACTGAGCTACCGAAGCACGACTCACGCCCGGTACTCACAGCTTTACTTCTGCCAGTATCTCGTCTCCTACCTTCCAAACTTTACAGAAGCTCTCCTGCGAACTTTGAGGACTTTTTGGTAGGGCGGACGCAGCTTGTTACCTCGGATGGAGGGTCATCGTCAGATGTAGAAGAAACTTTAGGTGTGCCTCAGGGAAGTGTGTTGGGACGCTTATGTTCATGTTGTATATTAATGACCATGCAGACAATACTAATATTAAGCTCAAATTTTTGGCAGATGATGCATTTATCTATAATGAAATACTGTCTGAAAGAAGCTGCATAAATATTCAGTCATATATGGATAAGATTTCAAAGTGGTGCAAAAATTAGCAACTTGCTTTAAATGCCCAGAGATGTAAAACTGTACACTTCACAAAACGAAAAAACGTAGTATGCTGTGACTATAACACCAATGAGTCGCTGTTGAAATCAGCCAATCATACAAATACCTGGGTGTAACATATTGTAGGGATATGAAATGGAATGACCACACAGATTCGGTCGTGGGTAAAGCAGGTGGTAGGCGTCGGTTTATTGGTAGAACACTGGGGAAGTGCAGTCGGTCTACAAAGGAGATTGATTACAAATCTCTCGTGCGACCGACTCTAGAATATTGCTTAAGTGTGTGAGACCCATACCAAATAGGACTAAAACGGGATATTGAACATATGTAGAGAAGGGCAGCACGAATGATCACAGGTTTGCTTGATCCGTGGGAGAGTATTACACAGATACTGAAAGAACTGAACTGGAAGGCTCTTGAAAATGGACGTAAACTATACAGAGAAAATCTGTTAACAAAGTTTCAAGAACCGGTGTTAAATGATGGCTCTAGGAATATACTAAGATCACCTACGTATCGCTCACAAAGGAACCGTAAGAATAAGACTAAAATAATTACTGCACGCAAAGAGGCATTCAAACAATCATCTTCCCGCGCTCCATACGCGAATGAAACGGGAAAAAACCCTTGTAACTGGGACACTGGGATGTACCCTCTGCCATGCACTTCACGATAGTTTACAGAGTATAGATATAGATGTAGATAAAGATGTAGATGTAGAAGTAGAGTAAAAGGGCAATGGCCAAATCATCGTAAAATCCCTGTGCATTCAGATAGACATCTAAGATTACTCTGCACACACATCCCTTGGACATACTGCCCCGGAATTAAAACTGAAAATAGTTCTGACAGAGGTTTTTGAGAGGATGTCCTTAGTCGAATGGCAGACGCCAGAACTGGAAACACTCTTTCATGTAGAGGGTGATTTTTACTAACGTTTAAAAACCTCCGAAGCGACGTGGATGCCGCTGAGAAGATTGGTATAGTATAAGCCCCTTGGCGTCGCAGATGTCGAGAAATGTGGATGACAAATATTGAACATGTGACATCACCAGATGAGGCACCTCGCCATGTTTGAAGCACTTGAGCCTATTGGTCTGTCGCACCACCTAATCGCCATAACCCCAGTGAAGCAGTCACATCAGTGTTTATCAGGGCCTTCATGCGCGACTTTAGGGTTTGGGGTTCACGGTTCGAGTCTTGCATCTGGCAGGCAGTATTTTCTTCATTGCGTTAGACAGTTGTGTATTAACATTGAGGTAATATTTATTGTTGGCCTCCGCTGCCGTATTTCGTCACAGGTTAATGAGTTTAAGTTTCCGAATTGCGTCGTCACCAGTAAATGACCTCCGTTTTCTTTACTAAACAATCCCTTCAGACAAAAAAGGAAAATAATGCAAAATAAGAACAGCTTTTACTTGATTACAACGAGGACAAAAGCTTTGTAACTTCTACTTTCAGAACAGACCAATTTACAAAAGGTGTTTCAAATCAGAAGTGTTTGCTCGAATGCAATTGCATCGGTCTATAACTCCTTCACGCCCGAGCCCAACCGCTGCATGTAAGAAATGGTACGTCATCTGATGACGTCACATTTTCAACATTTCTCATCCATTTTTGGGGTGTTACCCGACATTTGCGACCTATGTGTCTTAGATTACGTGTCTCGGTATCATCTAAGTCTCTTTTGTTTTTTTTTTTAAACGTTAATAAAAATCGCCGGTCGCGGTGGCCGTGCGGTTCTAGGCGCTCCAGTCCGGAGCCGCGCTGCTGCTACGGTCGCAGGTTCGAATCCTGCCTCGGGCATGGGTATGTGTGATGTCCTTAGGTTCGTTAGGTTCAAGTAGTTCTAAGTTCTAGGGGACTAATGACCACAGCAGTTGAGTCCCATAGTGCTCAGAGCCATTTGAACAATTTAATAAAAGTCACACTGTATATTCTTCATTGGGGCTATCTCTGTCCCGCTACCAGCTATTATAGTATTTGGCTGAAACGTTCTGGACTCTTAATGGGTCATTACTAGAACAGTCTGCTCTACCTAGCGAATGGAAAGTATCGAAAAATGGGTCTCAGAACTGAAGCCTGTGGAACATCGGAAGTAATCTGTCCCTACTGAGAAGAGTAATCACGGGAGCTGCACGACCTGTCTAATATGATGACTGTCCTCAACAAAGAGAGTGTATCCCGAACCGCGAGTTCCACTCGCTGCGTGTGACGTCAGCAGCCATGGGAGACAGGGTGTCCGCGGCCCGCTGCAGTCTTTTAACGACTGCGGCCCCAATTAAGCGGTAATGGCGTGCGGCGCGCCATCTTGTGTGTCAACAGCGCCAAGGGAGAGACTTCTCCAAATTAGCATTGTTAATTCGCGGGGAGGAGGGGAGTTTACACGGCCACCGCCGACGGGTTGCGGCGCCGCCGCAGTAATAGCCGGCAAAGCCTACGCCCACGCGGCAGTCTGACGTTAATAATAATTAAACTGCCCGAGTCTCGCGTCCCGCCGTGTCGTGGCACTTTGCTTCCCGCCTCGTCCCTAGTGCTGCCGCGTTACGTTTGGCATTCGCGTGTTTACGCGGCTGCGTCGGGTGAAAAGAGTGCCTCGCGCAGGAGCCGTAGGCGTGATTTACGTCCTCAGCGGCCCCTGTACCGCGATTGCAATACGTACCGTGACGTCATCGTTCGCGGCCGGCCACTCCCATGGTAAATACATTTGTCTCGAAGTTTTAATTAAGCGTTGTGATTTACTGCTCCGACGTGTTTGTCACAGTGTTCGTGCGCTGAGGGGCCACAAGGCTGGCGAAAAATTGGTGCTACTTTTAAGGAAGGGGGATAAAAAAGTACTAGCAGTACTGTTAGCGCACCAGTATTCAGTGTAAAGGCAAACCATGTCTCTTTTGCTGCTAGCCCAAAGGCAATATGTGGGCCGTTGTTTGTGTCTGGGGCCAAGACAAATCTGCTCAGTAACGAACTCTCCGCTAGAAACCAGTACTTTCATTTCCAGAGTGTTATTACAACTACATATAGTATGGCTTTCTGGTTCACTGGGTAGCTGCAAGGGCATATGATAGCGGAAAGTTGATGTGCATCTCTTTAGCAAGCGATCGGAATTGCGTCGTTACCAGTAAGTGACCTCCGTTTTCTTTACTAAACAATGCCTGGAGACAAAAAAGGAAAAAAAGTACAAAATAAAAACAGCTTTTACTTGATTTCAACGAGGACAAAAGCTTCTCATTTCGAATATAATGAATTTCATTGAGAAAGAGAAGTTGCTGTCCATGCATCAGCACGGCTTTAGAAAGCATCACTCCTGCGAAACGCAACTCACCCTTTTTCACATGATATCTTGCGAACCATGGATGAACGGTAACAGACGGATGCCATATTCCTTGACTTCGGGAAAGCGTTTGATTCGGTGCCCCACTGCAGACTCTTAACTAAGGTACGAGCATATGCGATTGGTTCCCAAGTATGTGAGTGGCTCGGAACGTTGTCCTCGATGGTGAGTGTACATCGGAGGTGATGGTATCAGCTGGAGTGCCCCAGGGAAGTGTCGTAGGTCCGCTGTTGTTTTCTATCTACATAAATGATCTTATGGATAGGGTGGATAGTAATGTGCGGCTGTTTGCTGATGATGCTGTGGTATACAGGAAGGTGTCGTCGCTGAGTGACTGTAGGAGGATACAAGATGACTTGGATAGGATTTGTGATTGGCGTAAAGAATTGCAGCTAACTCTAAATATAGATAAATGTCAATTAATGCAGATGAATAGGAAAAAGAATCCCGTAAGTATGAATACTCCATTAGTAGTGTAGCGCTTCACACAGTCGCGTCGATTAAATATTTGGGCGTAACATTGCAGAGCGATATGAAGTGGGACAAGCATGTAATGGCAGTTGTGGGGAAGGCGGATAGTCGTCTTCGGTTCATTGGTAGAATTTTGGGAAGATGTGGTTCATCTGTAAAGGAGACCGCTTATAAAACACTAATACGACCTATTCTTGAGTACTGCTCGAGCGTTTGGGATCCCTATCAGGTCGGATTGGGGGAGGGCATAGAAGCAATTCAGAGGCGGGCTGCTAGATTTGTTACTGGTAGGTTTGATCATCACGCGAGTGTTACGGAAATGATTCAGGAAGTCGGGTGGGAGTCTCTAGAGGAAAGGAGGCGTTCTTTTCGTGAATCGTTACTGAGGAAATTTAGAGAATCAGCATTTGAGGCTGACTACAGTACAATTTTCCTGCCGCCAACTTACATTTCGCGGAAAGACCGCAAAGATAAGATAAGAAAGATTAGAACTCGTACAGAGGCATATAGGCAGTCATTTTTCCCTCGTTCTGTTTGGGAGTGGAACAGAGAGAGAAGATGCTAGTTGTGGTACGAGGTACCCTCCGCCACGCACCGTACGGTGGACTGCGGAGTATGTATGTAGATGCAGATGAAAATACTCAAACATGCATTAGAGCTTCAATTTTGACTCTCGGACACGCTATACCGTGAATAAAGTGAAAATGGTTAAATTATGCGTTTAACATCAGGGGTTCTGGGATGTTTCATTTGGTCGTGAGGCAAGGGACGAAACTGGAATATTACCATTAGCAACCCGCTCTGTCCCTTTACCAGCTCGCGTGATATTTGCCTAAAATGAACTATGATATCTGCGTTGTACTATGGATCACATCGCAAATAGCTTGGTCTACTTTTCGGGTGAACACTGATAATGAAAAGTATTTAGGAAAAAAGAAAAAGCGGAGTAACTGTCAAAAACTACAACTCTAAGAGTTCAGGGTTTCATCTCCAGTCACCACTAGGATATTTTCTATCACATACGGTTTGTCTACGTGAAAAAATTGCAGCCAGGTTCAGAGACAACGTTACACTCAAGTTCTTCTGTAACTGTTTGGAAGTCATGAAAATGCGCCATCAACCTTGTACCGCCATCTCCCACCTTCAGGATATCATGAACGGACACAGCAAGCTGGATTTCACACGAACAGTGCTGCGGAAATGTATACGCGAATAAAAGCTGTGGCATAAATTTCCTTTCACCCCACTTCGACTTCGTACCTCTTCATTAATGAGCCGTTCTACTCATCAAATCTTTAGCACACTCTTGTAACACATTTCGGAAACTTCGATTCTTTTCTTGTTTGAACCATTTATCTTCCACCTTTCCTTTCAGTACAAGGCCAAAGTAAGACAAATACGTTCCGTAAAGCCTTCCTACCAAACTTGTATTGGATGTAAAAAAAAAAAAAAATTTTTTTCTAGAAAGGACTTCATTGGTATTACTAACCTGCATCTGAGTTTATTTGAATATATATCATTACATTTACTTTACTTACTCTGTATTCATCTTACTTCATCCTCCTTTCAAGTTAAAATTCAGTCCGTCGAAATAATCTTCCGTATGTCCGCCCCCGGCAGCTGAGTGGTCAGCGCTATAGAATGTCAATCTTAAGGGCCTGGGTTCCATTCCCGGCTGGGTCGTAGAGTTTTTCCGCCCAGGGCTGGGTGTTGTGTTGTCCTAATCATCATCATTTAATCGCCATCGACGCGCAAGTCGCCGAAGTGGCGTCAAATCGAAAGACTTGCACCCGGCGAACGGCCTATCTGACGGGAGGCCCTAGTCATACGACATTTTTTTTATCTTCCATGTCCTTTGCCGTCCTTTCCTGCGTTACAATCCCATCGGCAAACTTTAAGTGTTTTTTATCTTTTCTCTGAACTTAAGTTTAATTTTTAAGTTTCTCCTTCTTTTCTCGTCATTGCTTGCTCAGTTTAAAAACTGAATAACATCGGGATAGGCTACAACCTTCTCTCACGTGGAAAATAGACTACATTTCTGTCTTGACCCTTTCTCCACTACTCCTTCCTTTTCATACCCCACGATTCTCATCACTGCAATGTGGTTTTTGTACAAATTGTAGATAACTTTTCGCTTACTTCATTTTATCCTCGTTACCTTCAGCGCATACTTCATTTTATCCTCGTTACCTTCAGAATTTCTACGGATGGGTTTCAGTCAGTAATGTCAAACGCTTTCTTTAAATTAACGAGTTCCATAAAAGTAGATTTGCCGTTCTTAAACGTATATTCTAAAATAAGTCCGAGGGTCAGTAAGCCTACTGCTTCTCGTGATCTTTCATTTCTCCGGAACCCAAATTGATCTTCCCCGATTTTAGCTTCATTAAGTTTTTCTATTCTTCTGTAATTCTTGTTAGTATTCCGAATTCATGACTAATCAGACTGATGGTTCTGAAACGTTCAAATCTGTCTGACATCTTTGGAAGTAAAATTCATGCAGTTTTCTGTAAGTGTGGAACTGTTGTGTAATCGTATGTTCTAGCAAGGATTACAAAAATTCTGAGAGAAAGTTGTAGTTAGAGAGGGTGCCTTGATAATGGATGACCGGAAACTGGTGATTTTGAGTGATGAATCCGTGTAGGATTCCAATGAAAGGGTCTGGGTTTGGCGAATGCCTGGAGAAAGTTACTTGCTATCATTGTAGTGAAATACAGAGTAGGTGGTGTCAGAATGTGGAGGTGTTTTTCTTGGTTAGGGCGTGGTCTCTTTACTGTGCTTAAGAACACGGTCATTACGAGGGCTATGAACACCTTTTACGCCACTGTGTATGTGTACAGTAGAGGGACAGTCCGGAGATGATGACCGTTTGTTTCATCATGATAGTGCAACCTCTCATAAAGCCGTATCTTTGAGGCAACGATTTGTGGACAATAACATTTCTGAAATGGACTGGCCTGTCCAGGGTCCCGACCTGAAACCAATGGAACACCTCTGTAATGAGTCAGAATGTCGACTTCGCTCCAGATCCCATTGTCAACCTTTTCTGGTTTCGGCTCTTGAGGATGAGTAGGCTGCCATTCATCCGTAGACATTCAGACAACTGCTCACTGAAAGTGTTCCCAGATGAATTCAAGCCGTCGCAACGGCGAAAGGTGGAAGCGCTCTAAATTAATGTCCACTTTATTTAGCGTATAGCTAATACACACATATCATGAAATTAAATTACATATACATATGTACATATTAACACACAAGAAACTTAAGTTTGTCTTTACAACTGAATATCCAGTCCTTCAATCCAGCGCACTGCATCTGGAGTTGCTAGCAGGAAGTCCTCTTTGGCGCCGTGATAGGCTGGAATCCTGCATTCACTGACAATGTGGTGAACAGTCTGGTATGGAGCCCCGCAGTCACAGACTGGATCAGGCAGCTTCTTCCACTTAAAGAGAGCATCCCTGCATCGGCCATTGCCGGTACGGATTCTGTTGAGAGTAGTCCAGGTCTTGCGTGGTAGGTCGAATCCACTTGGAAGTTTAGCACCTGAGAAGATGTTATGCAGGTGCACATTTGTCACTGTTTCCCACCGACCTTTCCATTCTTCAAGAGGTTGAAAACCTTAGCAACCGCCGGCCGATGTGGCCGTGCGGTTCTAGGCGCTTCAGTCTGGAACCGCGTGACCGCTACGGTCCCAGGTTCGAAACCTGCCTCGGGCATGGATGTATGTGTTGTCCTTACGTTAGTTAGGTTTAAGTAGTTCTAAGTTCTAGGGGACTGATGACCATAGATTTTGGGTCCCATAGTGCTCAGAGCCAGCCTTAGCAACCATGTCAGCAGCATCGCACAGAGTTGGATGGCGTGATTTCAGTCTCCTGCGATTTAAAAGCGGCAGGTCGCTGTGCACGGGTAGGTTAGAATTCCTGGAGATCTTGTGGAATTCTCTCAAAAGGGCAGTACTTCTGCGTAGATCAGGAAGCCAATAAACTGGAGTAGATCTGATTGCGCCAGATATTATGCGCATTGTCTTATTCAGCTGGGTATCAACAAGCCTTGTATGATGACTGTTCGTCCAAACAGGTGCACAATACTCAGCACTTCAGTATACCAAGCCCAGAGCTGAAGATCGCAGGGTGGTTGCTGAAGATCCCCAGGTAGTTTCGCATAGCTTATGGAGGATGTTGTATCGAGTCCTCAACTTTTGAGCTAAGTTAAGAAGGTGTTGTTTGAAGCATAGTGTACCATCTAGGATGACACCAAGATATTTTGGGTTCCAATTATGACGAAGAATTCTGCCTCTGAAACTTACTTCCAGTTTTACGTTCGCCAACCGGTTATTTAGATGGAAGCAACACACTTCTGTTTTACTCACACTGGGTTGGAGTCTCCAGATTCTGAAGTAATTATCTAATGCAGACAGGTCATTGGCTAGAATCTCTTCTGTTGTCTTCATTTCTCGGTGTTTTACGGCTAGAGCCAGGTCATCGGCACAGCAGTATTTTCTGGACGAAGTGTCAGGTAGATCAGATAGATATAGGTTGAACAGTAATGGTGAGAGAACTCATCCTTGAGGCAATCCATTGTTCAGATTCCTCTCCTTACTTATGTTGCTTCCAGTGATTACCTGGAACTTCCGACCACTTAGCATGCTTTTAATCAGTCGAGCGTCCGCCCCCAGTAGCTAAGTGGTCAGCGTGACAGACTGTCAATCCTAAGGGCCCGGTTCGATTTCCGGCTGGGTCGGAGATTTTCTCCGCTCAGGGACTGGGTGTTGTGTTGTCTTAACCATCATCATTTCATCCCCATCGACGCGCAAGTCGCCGACGTGGCGTCAAGTTGAAAGACTTGCACCAGGCGAGCGGTCTACCCGACGGGAGGCCCTCGTCACACGACATTACTTATCAGTCGAGCCATTGTTCTGCAGGGTATGATGAGGAGAAATTTTTAGATAAGGCCTTCCCTACAAATTTCTCCGCATCATACCCTGCAGAACAATGGCTCGACTGATTAACAGCATGCTAAGTGATCGGAATTTTTCCTGCCTCGAGATGACTGGGTGTTGTTGTGTCGTCTTCATCATCATCATTCATCCCCATTACGGTCGGAGGAAGGCAACGGCAAACCACCTCCATTAGGACCTTGCCTAGTAAGGCGGTGCGGGTCTCCCGCATCGTTCCCCTACGCTCTGTAAAGAAGCATGGGACTTCATTTCCATTTCCAAGTGATCGGAAGTTCCACTAGTAGGTGTCCTGAAAGTGTTTCTCAAATAATGTATGTTCCATATTTGACGGCGATAGTCTAAAATAATTAAGAACAGTAAAGGGGATCCATTTTAAGCGCGTCGAGTGAGAGAGTACAGACTGGACGCTGCATTAGCTCCGCGTCGCGGCGTCACCTGTGGCTCGTCCAGAGCCAGCGCCGCTCTCTGGAAAACATCGATCTGGGACGATCCGCCGGCTGGGGCCGGGGTGTGTTGGGGGAGGGGGAGGTAGAGGGGGTGGGAGCGGATCATCCGCACGGCGCGCCGCGCTGCCGGCTGACGGACGGCTAATTAAATGCCAATCGGCGGCTGGCAAGGGTCAGCAGCTCCGGAGGCATCGTGCCCCCAGCCTGGACGTCAGCTCCACCGGCACCGGACGATGGCTCCGTAGTCGCTCCGGCAGCCCACTCAGATCACCCGAGGTCCTGCCATCTAGCTATGCTAACGTTGCGAAATCCAATAAAGATGTCCCTGCGGTTTCTTGTCAACGTTACTTGCTACTGTCGCGGTGGCGCCCCATCAATGAACAGTATTAAAATAAAAACACGGGAGAACTGCCGGATGTCAGTAACGTCCTGCCATGATATTTCGGTGCAGAGTCTTCTGGCCATCTTCAGGTGAGTATCACTGTACTACTACTGCGCCGAAATATCGTGGCAGGACGTTACTGGCATCCGGCAGTTCTCCCGTGTTTTTATGGAACAATCAGTACGCTGGGAAAGCTTTAAACATCACAACAGTATTAAAGATAGACGTAAATCGGAAGAGACTTACATCTGCACCTTCCGTAAAGCACCAACCACAGTTGGAACTAGTCCCTATTAGTACACCTACACTCTGCCAGCCCAGCATTCGTCCTCTAACATACATATAGAATCAACTGCCCCTGCCACTGGATTCTATGCAACCCACAATGTCTTCAAATGGCACGCACAAGATTTTCACATTCGCTCTCTTGCTGTGCCCTAACTTTTAGTCCTACGGAGGAAAGGACAAGACTTTTTTGTAGGAAATTGATGTAGTTAAATTTTATGCCGGGATACGTTTTCGCCAGAGACAATAGCTTTCGAATTGTTCAAGAATGGTTCAAATGGCTCTAACCACTATGTGACTTAACATCTGAGGTCATCAGTCCCCTAGACTTAGAACTACTTAAACCTAACTAACGTAAGGACATCACACACACCCATGCCCGAGGCAGGATTCGAACCTGCGACCGTAGCAGCAGCGCGGTTCCGGACTGACTCGCCTAGAACGGCTCGGTCACAGCGGCCGGCTCGAATTATTCACGATAAACGTGCAAATGTGAGCTTCATACGCATATTTCCTGAATAACTCGAAAGTCGTTGCCTCCAGCGAAAATGTATCACAGCACAAAATTTAACTACATTAAATTTTCCTCAAAAATCTGCTGCTCATTTCTTATGTAGGACTCATAGTTTGGGCATAGCAAGTGAGAGGATATGATAATCTTGTGTGCAGTTTTGAAAGCTTTGTGGGCTGCATAACACTGAACCAAGGGGGCAGCAGAACCACCCTATACAGTATATGCTGGGTGTTGGGGAATATATGTAGATTTTGTCATTATTGGTACTTTAACATCTACCCACATCAGAGCCTTAGTTGCATTGTCTCTGTGTCTTGCGGTCTTCCTGCAAACACATCACATTTTTTACTACCTGATGTGTTCTGCACAGTCATAACTGCACGACTAATCGGACTATGACTGTCAGTGTAGACTACCTGTTTTGCTTCCAAGTATCCACACTTCAACACCTAAGCTGTTGACCAGGGGAAAATAAGGATTAATGACTTGATCTTGTCACATGGACTTAGAGATACAAGCCAAAGTAAAGCATACTACTCATGATAGCTATAGTTATTAGTCTGAAAATGAAGTTAATACTGACGCAGTGTCGTTCAATATACTGTTCTCATTCACCAATAAAAAGATCGGCACTTATACTCCTAATACCTGTGCATATTGGTGAGCATAAATGTTAGGACCTCCCACTTAATAACATGTTTGTCCACCTTTAGAACGGAATACAGAAGCGATTCTGCGTAGCATGAATTCGACTATACCTTGTTATGTGTCCGGACGTATGGTCGCGCCAGATATCTGCGCATAGGCCACGCAGTTCCAGTAAATTATGGGCCGGTTTTTTTTATGGGCGCGGAACTCGTGACTGATAGCATCCCAGGTGTGTTCCATAGGGTGCTATTTGGTGGCCAGTACATCAACGTCAGTTCACTGCCATGCTGTCGGGGAAATCGTCGACCCCGAAGGGACGCAGGCGTTTGGCAATAATGTTCACGTAGTCAGCAACTGTCACAGTGCCTTAGAGTACTGCCACAGGTCCTGTGGAAGCGCAGGTGAACGTCTCCATAGCACAGCGCTGACCCCGTGGTGAGGTGCACGTTTCGAGGAGCAGTTCGCCTGGATAAGGGCCTATCTGAACACGACCATCGAACTAATGTAGCAAGAAACGCGAGTTATCCGACCAGACGACAACTTTAAATTCATCCACGGTCCATTCTCGATGATCCCGTGCTCTCTTCAGTTGTCATCGAGGTTGTCTTTGTGTCAACATAGGAACGCGGAGCAGTTGTCTGCTACAGACCCATGCTGAACGTACACTATACGATGTGCTCTGAAATTCTTGTAAAAAAAAAAAAAAGTCAAATGTGTGTGAAATCTTATGGGACTTAACTCCTGAGGTCATCAGTCCCTAAGCTTACACATACTTAACCTAAATTATCCTAAGGACAAACACACACACTCATGAACGAGGGAGGAATCGAACCTCCGCCGGGACGAGCCGCAAAGTCCACGACTGCAGCGCCTTAGACCGTTCGGCTAAATTCTTGTATCTTAGCCCTCACTGTATGAGGGGCGTTAGTAAGTAACGCAACACATTTTTTTTCTGGAAGCAGATTGGTTTTATTCAGGATTCCAATACATCATATTACCCCCCTCTTTTGGCGACAACATAATCACTGTCCACGTACTGCTTCTGAGGAGTGCATCCAGCATTATGCGAAAGAGACGGAAGTCGGAAGATGCAGGATCTACATCTACATCTACATCCATACTCCGCAAGCCACCTGACGGTGTGTGGCGGAGGGTACCTTGAGTACCTCTATCGGTTCTCCCTTCTATTCCAGTCTCGTATTGTTCGTGGAAAGAAAGATTGTCGGTATGCCTCTGTGTGGGCTCTAATCTCTCTGATTTTATCCTCATGGCCACTACGCGAGATATTCGTAGGAGGGAGCAACATACTGCTTAACTCGTCGGTGAAGGTATGTTCTCGAAACTTCAACAAAAGCCCGTACCGAACTAATGGGCGTCTCTCTTACAGGGTCTTCCACTGGAGTATATCTATCATCTCCTTAACGCTTTCGCGATTACTAAATGGTTCTGTAACGAAGCGCGCTGCTCTCCGTTGGATTTTCTCTATCTCTTCTGTCAACCCTATGTGGTATGGATCCCACACCGGTGAGCAGTATTCAAGCAGTGGGCGAACAAGTGCACTGTAACCTACTTCCTTTGTTTTCGGACTGCATTTCCCTAGGATTCTTCCAGCGTACCTCAGTTTTGCATCTGCTTTACCGTCGATTAATTTTATATGGTCGTTCCATTTTAAATCACCCCTAATGCCTACGCCCAGATAATTTATGGAATTAACTGCTTCAAGTTGCTGACCTGCTATATTGTAGCTAAATGATAAAGGATCTTTCTTTCTATGTATTCGCAGCACATTACACTTGTCTACATTGAGATTCAATTGTTGTTCCGTGCACCATGCGTCAATTCGTTGCAGATCCTCCTGCATTTCAGTACAATTTTCCATTCTTACAACATCTCGATATACTACAGCATCATCCGAAAAAAGCCTGATTGAACTTCCGATGTTATCCACAAGGTCATTTATACATATTGTGAATAGCAACGGTCCTACGACACTCCCCTGCGGCACACCTGAAATCACTCTTACTTCGGAAGACTTCTCTCCATTGATAATGATACGCTGCGTTCTGTAATCTAGGAACGCTTCAATCCAATCACACAATTGGTCCGGGTGGTGGGGCGGATGTGGAAGAACAGTCCTATGAAGTTTTGGGAGCTCCTCTTGTGTGTGCAGATTTCCGTGAGGCCTTGCGTTCTCACAGGAAAGGAGTAGTTCGTTGGCATTTTTCTAGCGACAAACACGCTGAAGTCGTTTCTTCTATATCCGGAGGCTAGCACAATGCACTTCGTAGTCGATCGCTGCACCAGGAGCGAGGACGGCCAAACAGAATAATCCCTTCAGAGTCCCAGGAGACTGACGCCATAGCTTTACTGGCTAAGTGTGCGACTTTGAACTTTCTCTCCGCAGGAGATGGCGCCACTTTATGGATTTCCGTTTTGTTTGCGATTCTAAGATATGAACCCATGTTTCATCGTCTGTTACGACGTTCGACAAAAAAAAAATTATTACTATTAAAAACAGTCTTGATCACGATTTATTTTATAAGGTGACCGGTTTCGACCACTACTGTGGTCATCTTCAGACCATTGAGTGGGGACCCCTTTCTGTTGGAGATTCTCCAACAGAAAGGGGTTCCCACTCAATGGTCTGAAGATGACCACAGTAGTGGTCGAAACCGGTCACCTTATAAAATAAATCGTGATCAAGACTGTTTTTAATAGTAATTATTTACAAGACATTGATCACTGCTGTTCCCATAATGCATTCAAAAGTAAAAAAAAAAATTGCTAACAGCCGCGGAGCTAGCAAGAAATTTCCCACACATGGTCGTTCGTTGTTCTTTATAGTCTTCTGTGAGCGGCGAGGATCCGAGCAGGCACACGCATTCGAATGTTTCAACTGGTGATCGAGTGTGTCACCGTTCCCAACGGAGGTGTCAAACTGTGCTGTAAGGTGTTTGATTGTGATCCGTCGATGACCTCTGCACGTTACAACATTGCAGGAGTCGCAGCTGTATGCGGCCGACCTGCAGGCGAGAGACCGGAGACGTTTGCACGAAATTTTTGCAATGATAACGACGCCTAGCCCAACGACTCACCGTGCTCTTGTTTACCGGTATGTCTCCGTATACATACCGCGAGCGCATATGAATATCTGCGATGCTCTGGTTTTCCGTCAAAAAAAGCAACTCAATTTCATCTCTCAGCCTCGAACGCACCTCCTTTACAGGCGACATTTTGAGGATTTCGTATAGTGCCGCCATCTACCGGAAGTTCATGGTACTATAGGAG
The DNA here is from genome assembly GCF_021461385.2 of Schistocerca piceifrons. Classification (NCBI taxonomy): domain Eukaryota; kingdom Metazoa; phylum Arthropoda; class Insecta; order Orthoptera; family Acrididae; genus Schistocerca; species Schistocerca piceifrons. The sequence continues at coordinate 532,647,411 of NC_060144.1, read as the reverse complement.
CTGTAGTGGGAATATCTCTAGATATCCCTCAGCAAATTCCGCATTTTTTTCAACCGTTACTGGCCGAGAAAAAACGTATTGCACTACTTACTGATCGCACCTCGTAAATGATTCTTGACGCAGGTGGTCAGGGAGCGTGGTGTAAGTTCGTGAAGGTACGGCTGAGACAGCTCTCATGATCCTGTCCCATTACGGTGCCTAATCTCCTGTCGCACGCTTTAGAGGAAAATTCTGGCACCCTTGTCACTCGTGTCAGAACATTCTTCGCCAAGAGAGCTGACTGCAGCCTCTCGTCATCAGTGCAAAGTGAGTACCAAAACTAGGCGTGTGTTTCTGTGGGTCAATGTTCAGCTAACACTTACACTGACGTTTATTTAAAAATTTACTGTCTTATTTACAATCAACTTCTTCATTCGTAATGGTTGATGACCTCTCCCTGGTCACAGTTACAATTAAATTCTGAGTTAGACTCTTGCAGTTTTCGGACTGGTTTTTAAAAGAATCCCTTAAGAATAACATCTGATATTTGCAACACGAGCCTTCTGGCGTTTAAACTATAACGAAAATAAGTAATGTTTTCGTTAGATTAGATTAGATTAGATCAGATTAGATTAGATTAATACTAGTTCCATGGATCATGAATACGATATTTCGTAATGATGTGGAACGAGTCAAATTTTCCAATACATGACATAATTTAGTTAATTTAACAACATAATTAAGTTAATATAACAACTTTTTTATTTATTTATTTCTTAAATTCTTTTTATAATTTTTTGTTTTTTTTCTTTTTTTCTTAGTTTACCTACAGTAATTGTCATGTATTTTATTCCTTTTTCAGTCGCCCTGTCTTCTGGATTTACACATATTATAAATTAAAGTTCCACACCACGGTTTCTGTCTGTATGTTCAGGCTAATCTCAGGGCGTATTGTACGGATTCTGGTACAGTTTTCACAAGTACGAGATAGTGCTCTACAGGTCTGTTTCGTACGTGCAAAGGACCGTCACTTGAGTGGAGGCAGAGTCTGCTTTCACTGCTGGACACCACGGCGTGCCATTCCGTCTTGCAAGTAATCCTCTGATACACCAGTCGAGCCATGCACCTCGATGGTGCGGCTAAAAATGGTTCAAATGGCTCTGACCACTGTGGGACTTAACATCAGTCCCCTAGAACTAAGAACTACTTAAACCTAACTAACCTAAGGACATCAGACACAGCCATACCCGAGGCAGGATTCGAACCTGCAACAGTAGAAGCAGCGCGGTTCCGGACTGAAGCGCCTAGAACCGCTCGGCCACAGCGGCCGGCTAAAGGTGTGGCGTGAGAGCAATACAGGATAGAGGTGTGCGTGCCAGTAGTCCCATTGCTAATAACCTGTTCGCAACAGTTTCTGTTGACACGTCTGGGCTCACAAGCTCTCTTACCTCCGTTGTGGTAGCTGTACTCTCTGCCACGGCTGCCCTCACAGTACGACGATAATGGCGGGCGCCAGTGCTCCATTGACGTCCAGAACCTCGACTGCGGGTGTGAGAATGTTCGCGTGACCACTGATACCAACACCGTTGCACAACTGGCACACCAAGTCCAACTTACGTTTTGAAGGCCTCTTTCAAACTCGCTCAGTTGGCTGTCGGAAGCACGAGTGCGTCTCCGTGGACTGGTGGCTGCTTGCTTCAAACGTTTGCACCACACCGTCTTCTGGCTGTGAGCATTCCTTACTAAAGGGTAAACACAGTTGGCACTATGGCAATTATCCCACTATGCTGTCTGTAGGTGGACGACGTTGACATCATTATCAGTACATATACTATCTCCCAGACGCTGGTGACATATGCCATCATCGGATCAAAATAGACATCGTTTTCCAAGTGTACTAATTTTTCTCCAGCGGTGTATATGTATTTTTTTTCTTTTTTTAACTGGCGTTTGAAGTGACATCTCGTGACAATGATGGGAGCTACGAGTTACTCAGTTACAGAGGATTCCGTATCTGGTCGCAAAAGCGCCACAAATTCAGAGATCAGCGAAACTTGATTAGCAGCTATACATACTGTTAAATTAGTGTCTCCACCTGAGTTCTTCAGTCTGTATGTGATTGATAATATCACTAGTTACTACAGTAATTTTCACACGGTTTTCACTAACACACAGACTGATTTACGAGAAGGATTCATAAGCTTCAAAAATGGTTCAAAAATGGTTCAAATGGCTCTGAGCGCTATGGGACTCAACTGCTGAGGTCATTAGTCCCCTAGAACTTAGAACTAGTTAAACCTAACTAACCTAAGGACATCACAAACATCCATGCCCGAGGCAGGATTCGAACCTGCGACCGTAGCGGTCTCGCGGTTCCAGACTGCAGCGCCTTTAACCGCACGGCCACTTCGGCCGGCTCATAAGCTTCACTACATATTATATAACCCAGTCGTCTGGCCGTAAATACTTAGTGCTACCCGTCCGAAGCCGGGTCGGGTCACTGACTATCTATAATTTACGTTGTCGTTCGGCTACGGCTTTGCTACCACGCTGCATACAGTATCACTATATTGCACAATGCATTAAGTGTTAACGACAATTTAGAAATAGCACTGAACGGAGCTGGGGAGGAAAGAAATTTGCGGCACAACTTGATTAAAAGAAGAGCTCGACTGATAGGACACATTCTGAGACATCAAGGAGTATTGGAGGGAAGTGTGGGTGATAAAAACAGTAGAGATGAACACAGTAAGCAGATTCAAACGGATGCAGGTTGCAGTCATTCTAAGATGAAGGGGTTTGTATGGAGTAAAGTTGAGAGGTGCATCAAACCAGTCTCCGAATTGAAGATATGCACCACTACAACCACATCAATGACATCTGTTTGATGGCCAAATTGAATCTTGTCTGCGCCTTACAGAATCATTTTTCAGTGGTTCAATTACTATGTCTCTTTTTTCCAGTATAGCGAAGGTTTATCGTAAAATCAAATACTGCGTGCAAATTAAATACTAGTTTTGTGTTACTCCACTACGATCATTTCATTGCCTAATTAGTCTGGCGACCGTATTACCGTTTTACAACGTTTACATGCGTCTCCCCTTTGTATATTCTAATTTTACAGTACCTGTAATTTAGATATGTCCTGTCTGTTCTTTACGATCAGCTGGGACAGAGCCGCATGTGCATATGTAGTGTGGTGTTTATATTCGGAGAGTTAGAGACTGCCAACGCATTCCACGGTGAATTAATAAACCCATTCGAGCCTCTGCATCACCAACTGTTGTTGGTATACAGTCATTGTTTAGTATAGGTAGGTGAAACATACACAACGAGCTATTTCGCTGACATATAACTCTCTGTTTACACAAGCTTCTCCGAAATCGATTTTGAAATTACAAAATTAGAGTGTATGTATGCGGCGAATAATTTTGCAAACAATAATGTACTACCCTTGTCCACTGGCGAGATGAACGGCTCGGAGACCGATGCTGTAAGAACTGCGTAGCAGCTCAAGGTCCACAAGAAGATTTGTATCGACAAAGAGAAATTCCTCCAGATTACATCAACTCACGGGAAATAATATCTCTCCTCTGCGCTTGTCTGCTTTCGATATAAGTTTTATTTGAGGTCAAACGGTAATCGGGCGTTTACCTAAGAGATTTAATTCTACAGAGGCGGAGACTTAAATATTTGACTTTATCGCACGGGAAAGGAAATACGCTTAACTTAAAAAATAATGTGTCTCTGGCGATATTTATTTTGAAATCCCAGTTCTTGGAAGAGTTCACCTTCCGCGGCTCAAGTAGACAGCCCGGCGGGCGACTTCCGTTTATTTTGCAAAAAAAAAAAAAATGCTGAAGAGGAAAAGATCTCGCGAATACGTCTGGCTCGTTGTTTAAACTCTATATTTGCTGCGAAAGGGGATAATCTTTCCGAGATAAAAACCAAAACGATAACTCCAGTTTCTCTTCTAAAAATACAGGTAGGAAGAAGGAAACCTCTCATTTGCTTTGCAATGCGGAAAAGACCGCGAAATTTACGAAATAAATTTTTGAAGCTCATCCAGTTGTATTAATACCGCATCGCTCTGATTTGCTACGCGTGTGTGGGCAGTGGATGTACTCGCCTATCCTAACATTACGCCCTTTTTGTTATTTGATTTCATTAGACATACTGTGCTACCTCTGAATATTTTCACAGGTAACATGTAAGTGGTTCACTGTATCTTGAAGAATGCCCCGTCTAGAAAACATCATTCGGACCGGGATTTGTCCAATTAAAGTCGTGCTTTGCGCACTATACTTCGCGTTGTGCTTCCAGCGCGAAGTGTGCGACCTAAGAAGGGAATAAATTTGCGCTACTGCATCGCTTTATAATGCATGCAAATTTATACGGCGCCCGATGTTTTTAATTAATTAGGGAATCGGCGGTGGAGGGAGCGCAACATGCTTCGCCATTATGCTGATGAGGCCTGCAGTCCCGGCGGAATTTTTAAAACACGTTTTGCGGAACTTGTAAAAGTTTCACGGCATGCTCCGAGCGAGCAACTACCTAAACTCGTCCCACAAGGATGAGACGAGGCCCACCTCGGTGCCTCTAGCGAGCAAGACGCTCGTTCCTTCGGGGAACTACACAGATCAAGTCTAATTTCATCGGTTCCTGTCTCTCTAAATAACACTGCCTTTCGCTGTACGAAATAACTGGATTCCTGTTTCTGTCGCAGACGCAGAGCACACATTAATGTAAGCAGAAGCTTAAGTTATCGAGTTAATTATACAGCACGCCTGATTGAACAGAATGACCTAATTCGTGCCAACCAGCGTGTTCTCCACAAACATCGACCGATGCGAAACCCCTTTTCTCACGTGCTACGTACAAAGCCATGAGTCAAAGCAGATGGGTAGATGCAGTATAGCTTGACTTCTGAAAAGCATTTTACCCAGTAGCACACCAACTCTTACTAATGATAGTAGGTTTACACATGGTATCAACAGAAATTCATTACTTTGATCATTTTTTGGTAGGGTGAACGTAGCGTCTTATTTTGGATGGAGAATCATCAACAGATGGTTGAGCAACTTCAGGCGTGTCTGAAGGAAGTTTGTGTCTATTAATGACATGGACTGTGCTGAAGAACAGTTTCCTATGACGGCGCTCCCCCTGGTGCAGATATGCTTGTTTCTAGTTTTTAGGTATTTGACAGGCCACTATCACTATGAAAAGTGGGAAAATGCAAGGAAAACTCGGAAGATGTTCTCCGTAGTTGAGAACGAAACGTCAGGGAGAAGTTCTACAGATCGACCACGGCAACTTAGCCCGGAAGAGTTTACTGATAAAACGTAAACTGTACGTCTCTGTTAAGGCTTTGCATTGACTGGCAATGAAAAAATTAAAAAAAGGATCCCATTACTTTTGCAAGCAGTGTCACTTTCGACAGTTTGCTCAGGTAGTCTACTGATTTTCGGAGGATAAAAAAAAAAAGCTTCAAATGGCTCTGAGCACTATGGGACTTAACTTCGGAGGTCATCAGTCTCCTAGAACTTAGAACTAGTTAAACCTAACTAATCTAAGGACATCACACACATCCATGCCCGAGGCAGGATTCGAACCTGCGACCGTAGCGGTCGTGCGGCTCCAGACTGTAGCGCCTAGAACCGCTTGGCCACTCTGGCCGGCAAACTTTTTGTAATGAAACTGAATGCCGGTTGAAATGAAAGCTGTATGTAATAATTCTCATATTACATAAACTGTATGCAAAACGACTAATTTAACTAAACACGACTTGCGACATACCGTGCATCAAATCCTGTTAAAGCAATCAACTTGACTGTTTTCGGATGTATTTATAATTACACCAGTTAAAATACAAATTGTTTTAATATAGTAATGTAGTGAAAAACTTACAATTTTTCTGAAGACAGTAACTACTATGAAAGTACAAAATTTATGTCAACTGTGCATCTTCATGTTTTCACGGCGTAAAGACTCTTCCAAAAATTTTCGGCCGTGTAGCCGCATATATTCAGCTTCTACTTCTAACATTTCGACTGAATACCGTACACCCATCTTCACAGAGAGCCTAGGTGACTAACGCCCCAGCACTTGCTCCGTCGTTTTCAACTCGAGGATCGAACCACTGAGTATGCTGCCAAAGATATACAAGGCGCTAGAGACGTTGATAGGAGGCAAATAAGTGTAACACATGCATTGAAATTAAGTTTATGGCTGCGCAGTCGATCCACACGGCGATCGATGTGTCACGGAGAGCCGTACTGTCGCGACGTCTTTGTGATTTAATTACAGAAATTGCCGGATTCCATGACATGTCTGAGCTGAAGCCTGTATCTCTATTAATTAAATTCGTCGCCAACCGAATTTCAATTCCTTCTTTCACTACTGAGTCCCAGAAAGATGATGTCGAGGCTAAAATTTCGGCATTATTGTTCACCATAGAGTGCCCAGTGACAATGCAGTGCTCCGCTACCTCAGATTTATTAGGTTGTAAGAGACGAGTGTACCAGTGGTGCTCTGTGCATCTCTGCTGGAATGTATGTGTCGTCTGTCCGATGTATGAACGGCCGCACTCACAGGGAATCTTAAAACCACAGGCTTCCGAAGCACCAGATCATCTTTAACGAAACCCAGGAGTGTTGCAGTCTTTGGTGGAGGGCGAAAAATCACTTTCACTTTGTGTTTACTGAGGATCCGTCCTATTTTTGCCATGTATGGCAGGAAAGCCATGGACTTAAAACTTTCCGTGTCTTCTTCTGCTTTCCTTGTGCCCAATGTCGATTTCATTTGCAGCGCCTTACGTATCTGCTGTGGAGAGTACCCGTTGACTTCAAAAACTCTTGCCAGGTGTAGAAGCTCGTCCTCCAGACTGCTCTTGTCAGCAGTAACGTGTGCTTTGTGTACCAGAGTTCTGAGTACACTGGTACGGCGCAAAGAGGATGGTATTTTGGGACAAGCAGTGTATCGAAGACCGACCAATACGAATTTATATTTACGTGCAAATAGCTGACACCGTCCTTCGCAGACGATACAGCAGCTGAAAACCCACAGGCAGAACGTATCTCCATTTAGTGAATAGGAAAGGAAAATATAGATACAATACACATAAATAAAATTGTTTTCCTTAGAAATAAAAGATGACTGATGTATACTTTTTATTATAATAGACCTGATATATTTTCAGCAATGTTTAGTCACTTACTAGGTACTTAGGCATGATGGGTTAATCCTACAACTATGTAATATCACTACTCAATAATCAAATACAAATTATGCATTTCGTACAAAAATTTAAGTTTTCAGACTGTTAGGGCAAGCATGCATACATGGCAAACAAAATTCAATAAGCACTGCTAACACGCGTCGCATCGCTCACATCCTTCAGAAAATTAACTTTCATATGGGTGTAGTCCCGTTGGGACAAATAGTTAAATTACTTGATGCTCCTTCATACCTTCTGTGGTTTTGTTTTTACTTGCCCCGAGAGCCACAAAGGGAAAGGTGGACAAGTTAGGGCCGACGATAGGTAATGCCTGCTTTTCTTTTCAATATATCTCTTACTCTCTCTGTAGACATAAGACGAGTTAAACCAAATGCGGTCAATATATATATATATATATATATATATATATATATATATATATATACATATATACGATCTATTGCTAAGAAATTTGTTTAAATTTGTTTTTCACTATTATTTAATTAAATGAAAAATATTATAGAACAAATTTTTTTTCTCGACTAAAAACCGGGACGTTTATGTGAAAACCGCGACCGTCCCTGCGAAACCGTATGTCTACCATCAAGATTCCCAACCGCAGTAGCAGACGGTGTGCAACATGGCTTGCGCAGATGGACATACAATATTTTTCATTAAATGGACTGCTCGATATGACATTTCTGGGGTAGCAAAAATTGCTAATCCCTCCTAGAACCGCATCTAACTTACGAAATTCGTGACCACTCACACAATTTCATTACTTTTTAATCACTTTACAACCACTTGTTGACTTTCATTAGTTTTTCATAACCAATAGACACCTTGTAGTGGTTCCGTGTTTTGAATAGTACCATACAAAAAACATTATTGACAGGTGTACCTTTCACTTCCTTGCAAACAGCTGAGTTCAAAAAACGACCAAGAAGACAATTTAACAAACGATCTTTACTGTTGATTGGAAGGTCACAGATTTTTTTCAGTTTGCAGTTTATTTGAAAACCGTAAACGTCGTATGGCAGTGTTGGCTGGGAAATCTTAGAGGGCTAGTTCAACCGCCTAGCGGGAAGTGTGTTCTGCCTCTCCGCCCATTGGCCCCCTTTCCATGCGGATGTGTGGGAGGTGTGTCAGATGTATATCTCTAGAATGTAGATGAGTGTAATGGATTCATTTTTAGTGTAGTGTTATATTTGTATGGCATATTGATGATACGAGAAGGGATTAGGTGAAACACAGTCCTGGCAGACAGGGTGTTCGGAAATTCCCATTACAAACCTTCAGGACTTGTTAAGGGGAGTGAGTACATAATGTTTTGAACGGGAACCCGTGTCCAGAAACGTCGTCCAACGACGCTACAAAGCATCAAAGTTACAGGGGCTGGCGAATGTAAATTTATACAGGGTAGACAAAAATTATGTCACGAAATTGTAACCCTGGATAGCTGATGCCAGTAGGAACCAGAATTACTAATGTTGTATAGGTCTACAACACACCATTTTTAAGCTACGGAAACTTGGCGCCGCCGGTCGGTGTGGCCGTGCGGTTCTAGGCGCTTCAGTCTGGAATCGCGTGACCGCTACGGTCGCAGGTTCGAATCCTGCCTCGGTGATGGATGTGTGTGATGTCCTTAGGTTAGTTAGGTTTAAGTAGTTCTAAGTTCTAGGGGACTGATGACCACAGATGTTAAGTCACATAGTGCTCAGAGCCATTTGACCCATTTTTTGAACCAAACTTGGCGCCACGCGCTCCGATTGGCTGTGGGATTGCCTTAAGACCTATTCGACACGTGTGCGTGTCACGTTGGGGCAGTGACGGGGCAGTGACCGACAACCATACCGCTGTACGTCAAACGACGAACGGCAACAGCGCAATCCCACGGCCAATCGCAGCGTATGGCACCAAGTTCCCGTAGTTTAAAAATGGTGCGTTGTCGATCTACATAACATTAGTAATTCTAATCAAAATATCCACGGGTGTACTGCCGGTCTACAGTGTCCAACGGGCACAATATTTCGGCGATCATACATGTCGCCATCATCAGGTGAACTGACGGACTAAGCTCCGATACGGAGATCCGAACGCTGTGGCTGCTCAGGGGGAACTGGGTTCGGTCGCTGCGGCGGCCGATTTAAATACCCTCCGCCCGCGGTGCACTCCCTCCGCCGTCCGCGGGACCGCGCCACGGTCGCGCGGTGGAACAGATTGCAACGGCGTCTGAGATGATGTCGGTGTGATGGCTGTGTCCGCTGTGGTCGTCACAACTATACGTTTGCTCGATTTACTCATGATTAACCCAATCGCTGGTTCCCAAGCCTTGCTAAGATTACAGCCACAGTCACGGTTTATGAGGTCGTCATTGGTGCGAATTTCGATGGCCTCTCTAACAACGCTGTCCCAGTACCTCGACGTCTGTACCAGAATCCTCGTGCGTTCATATACCATAGCGTGATTTTCCGACAAACAATGTTAAGCGACCGCCGACTTGCTCGGATACATCAGTCGAGTGTGCCTCTGGTGTTCACGGCATCGATCCTCGACGGTACGCATTGTCTGACCAATATACGACTTGCCACATTGACACGGAATCTGGTACACTCCGGCCTTCCTCAAACCGAGGTCATCTTTGGCGCTCCCCATCAGTGCACGAGTTTTATTCGAAGGACAAAACACAGTTCCGACCCGGTGTTTCTTCCCCCTGAGCAGCCATAGCGTACGGATCTCCGTACCGGCACGTTCACAGGAGCTCAGCCCGTCAGTTCACCTGATGATGGCGACATGTATGATCGTCGAAATATTGTGCCCATTGGACACTGTAGACCGGCAGTACACCCGTGGATATTTTTAATATCAAATACGCCGGGAGAAACTCAAGAATCACATTAGTAATTTTGGTTCCTACTGGCATCAGCTATCCAGGGTTAAAATTTCGTGAGACAATTTTTCTCCAACCTTTGTATATATAGGGTTACTCCGTGATGATGTTACAGACATTCTAGGTTGATGAAGAAGGGTAACTATATCAATTTGAGGTAAAGGTTCCTGTACCTGAAACGAACGAGTCGAAAGTTACAAGCGAAAACCGTTCTCATACCTCTAACAGTGGATACGTGCACTGGAACTGTTGATGCTACGATTGTAGAGTAGGCACCTTTGGGAGGTGGTAGTGTGGTTCAAAACAAGAAAACATGTCCAATAAACAAGGGCTCTAAAACGCATACGTTAAGAGCTATGAGCACTTTTTCAACAGCGCAGAGCAGATGTGTTTCACAGTAACAAAGATGAACAAGTACTCTTAGCTCCTCGGGTATGCATTTTAGAGTCCATGTTTACAGGACATTTTTTCCTTGTTTCAGTCCATGCAACCATCTCTGAAAGTTGTCTAACCTAAAACCTTAGTAACAACAGTATCAGTACATGTATTCCACTGTCAGAGGTACCAGAACGGCTTTCACTTATAACTTATGTTCTTTATATTATTTAAAAAATCATTGACAGCTGTATACCAATAAGATTGTAACAATGAGAAGTGTTTGCTGTTGGATTTAGAAGAACATTTCAAGGCGGTGGGTTACACTGTACTGTTAATGAAAAAAAATGAATAATTAAAAATCGGTAAATCCTAAATGAATATAATACCTTTCTTGATACAGTATTTAAATAATACAAAATAAGAAACAGTCTGTTCATAATCTGAGTCCAGAAAGTCTTTATCATCACCTGATGCGGGTCGTTCCTAGTTGCTCTTCTAGACTGTCATTCTTCATTTGGAAGCGAACGGAAGAATTCATGATGGATAGGCTGGACAAATGGAAGCGAGTCAGATGATTTTTATATTTATGAAGCTTGAGCTTTGGTGACTGGTTGTACAGAGGTGACAAGATGATAGTCGTAGGACTTTTGCCTTTTCTGTCAGGTTTTGTTAGACACAAGAGCACATGTGTCTCTTTGGTGCCAACTGTTTTTTGACGTCTTGTAACCAGCTTTCTTGTCGTTTATGAGGGAGCACCACACAGCGGGGCTTCACTTTTTATCCTTTTGCCACAATAATTTTACATGCCTTACCGTCCTCTAGCTGCACTTCCCTAATTTTTTCCGGGGAATGTCACTTGTATCCCTTTGCTTCTGACGCCCCTCGCATATCTTCCTTTTCGTTTTCCTGGCACTTATTCCGCTTATTTTCTGGGTCGGCTTCTTAATTTCTGGATTTCATTGAACCACCTTCACAATTCCTGGGTATTTAGTTGAATTTACGGCCTTTAGAGTTGATCGATTTATCGTGTAACCTAAGTTAACGGTCAAGTGCGTTTTCACAACCGTATAGCGCGCGGAAAAAACGAACATCTATATCTTTCCGTGCGAGCTCTGATTTCCCTTATTTCATCACGGTGATCGTTTCTCCCTATGTAGGTCGGTGAAAACAAAATATTTTCGCATTCGGAGGAGAAAGTTGGTGACTGAAATTTCTTGAGAAGATTCTGCCGCAACGAAAAACGCCTTTGTTTGAACGATGTTCACCCCAAATCCTGTATCATTTCAATGACACTGCCTCCCTGTTTCGCGATAATACAAAACGTACTGCCCTCCTTTGAATTTTTTCGATGTACTCCGTCAGTCCTATCTGGTGAGAACACACACCGCGCAGCGATATTCTGAAACAGGACTGACAAGCGTAATTTAGGCAGTCTCTTTAGTAGATCTGTTACATTCTGTAAGTGTTCTGCCAATAAAACGCAGTCTTTGGTTAGGGTTCCTCACAACATTTTCTATGTGTTCCTTCCAATTTAAGTTCTTCGTAATTGTAGTTTCTAGATATTTAGTGGAATTTACGGCCTTTAGATTTGACTGATTTATCGTGTAACCTAAGTTAACGGATTCCTTTTAGCACTCGTGAGGATAACCTCACACTTTTCATTATTTAGGGTCATTTTCCAATTTTCGCACCATACAGATATCTTTTCTAAACCATTTTGCAATTTGTTTTGATCTTCTAATGACTTTACTAGTCGATAAACGATAGCGTCATCTGCCAACAACCTAAGACGGCTGCTCAGATTGTCTCCCAAATCGTTTATACAGCTAAAGAACAGCAAAGGGCTTATAACACTATCTTGGTGAACGCCAGAAATCACTACTGTTTTACTCGATGATTTTCCGTCAGTTACTACGAACTGTGTACCTCTCTGATAGGAAATCACAAATCCAGTCACATAACTGAGATGATATTCCATAAGGACGCAATTTCACCGCAAGCCGCTTGTGTAGTACAGTGTCAAATGCCGTCCGGAAATCCAGAAACACGGAACAATTTGAAATCCCTTGTCAGTAACACTTAACACTTCGTGCGAGTAAAGAGCTAATTGTGTTTCGCAATAACTAAATCCGTGTTGACTGTGTGTCAATAGAGGTTTCCTTTGAGGTATTTCATAAAATTCTAACACAGTACATGTTCCAGAATCCTGCTGCATATCGACGTTAATGATATGGGCCTGTAATTTAGTGGATTACTCCTACTACCTTTCTTGAATATTGGTGTGACCTGTGCAACTTTGCAGTCTTTGGGTACGGATCTTTCTTCGAGCGAACGGTTGTATATTATTGTTAACTATGGAGCTATTGTATCAGGATATTCTGAAAGGAACCTGACTGGTATAAATCTATACCGGAAGACTTGCTTCTGTTAAGTTATTTAAGTTGCTTCACTACTCCGAGGGTATCTATTGCTGCGTTACTCACGTTGACAGCTGTTCTTAACTCTAAGTCTATAATATTTACTTCGTCTTCTTTGGTGAAGGAATTTCAAAAGGCTATGTTTAATAACTTTGCGTTGGGAGCAATGTCTTCGATAGTATCTCCATTGCTATCGCGCAGAGAAGGCATTGATTGTGTCTTGCCGCTAGCATACTTCATATACGACCAGAATCCCTTTGGATTTTCTGCCAGGTTTCGACACAAAGTTCCGTCATGCAAACTTATATAAGCATCTCGGATTGAAGTCCGCCCTAAATTTCGAGCTTCTGTAAAGGATCGCCAATCTTGGGGATTTTGCGTCTGTTTAAATTTGGCATGTTTGTTTCATTGTTTCTGCAACAGTGTTCTAACCCGTTTTGTGTACCAAGGAGGTTCAGCTCCGTCGTTTGTTAATTTATTTGCTTTAAATCTCTCAACTGCCACGGATACTATTTCTTTGAATTGAAGCCACATCTGGTCTGCACTTACATTGTTAATTTGGAAGGAGTGGAGATTGTCTCTCAGGAAGGCATCAAGCGAATTTTTATCTGCTTTTTGGATAGGTGTATTTTTCGTTTATTTTTGGGAGATTTAGGGGGTACAATATTCAGTCTCTCTACGACAACCCTGTGTTCACTAATCCCTGAAGCGGTTTTTATGCTCGTTATTAACGAAGGATTATTTGTTGCTAAAAGGTCAAGTGTGTTTTCACACCCGTTTACTATTCGCGTGGGATCATGAACTAACTGCTCGAAATAATTTTCAGAGAATGCGTTTATCACGATTTCGGATTATATTTTATGCGTATCTCCGGAATTAAGCATGTATTTTCGCCAACATATCGTGGGTAAATTAAGTCACCGCCAATTTCGCCTGTAAACGAGCGAAATCTCGCAGCTGATACGGCAACACTGTAGCAGCAAGTGACAGACATCCACTAACAACTAATTGTAATCGGACTACAGTAACGCCAATGGGTATAACCGCTGATTTAAGAGAGCAACGAAGAGACAGTCTCTCGTTGTGCCAAGAGTGGTACTACTTCCGTGCGGAGCTCGGCTCTCGCACACCTATGCGGAGCAGACGTCGGCTTGGCCCACGTGTAGGGGCGACCTTCGTCAAGTCGCGACTTCTGCGCGCAACAGAAATACACGGAGCGTTCCGGCCGCACTAATGAAGTGCGCGGCACGCAGCGTGTAAACTGCTGAGCCCCCGTGTTTAATAAACACGCGCCACTTTGCGTCCTCCTAACGACGCCCGTCTCTCTCTCTCTCTCTCTCTCTCTCTCTCCCTCTCTCTCTCTCTCTCTGCCCGGACGCGTGGCCGACATGGCTGGCTTGGCCGAGGAGTCGTCCTGATCCTTACTGCTGTACGGAATCCTGGAAACTCCTTTTTTCATCTATCACCTTTGCCATACTGTCGGTGGATCACCTAGCTCTATGACTATCATAGTGCATGAGGAGTGGTGAGAAAGATCACTGATGAAAAATCTGTGTCTACTTATAGGGTGATTCAGCTGCACTCACGTATGGGCATTATACAACCCGCAATGCCTTCAAAAACCACGCACGAGATTTTCATATCCTCTGGATCACTACACACAAACTATTCGTGCCACTGGATATACTCTACTGGCCATTAAAATTGATACACCACGAAGATGACGAGCTACAGACGCGAAATTTAACCGACAAGAAGGAGATGCTGTGATATGCAAATGATAAGCTTTCCAGAGCATTCACACAAGGTTGGCGCCGGTGGCGACACCTACAACGTGCTGAGATGAGGAAAGTTTCCAACCGATTTCTCACACACAAACAGCAGTTGACCGGCGTTGCCTGGTGAAACGTTGTTGTGATGCCTCGTGTAAGGAGGATAAATAAGTACCATCACGTTTCCGACTTTGATAAATGTCGGATTGTAGCCTATCGCGATTGCGGTTTATCGTATCGCGACATTGCTGCTCGCTTTGGTCGATATCCAATGGTCGTTAGCAGAATATGGAATCGGTGGGTTCAGGAGGGTAATACGGAACGCCGTGATGGATCCCAACTGCCTCGTATCACTAGCAGTCGAGATGACAGGCATCTTATCCGCATGGCTGTAACTGATTGTGCAGTCACGTCTCGATCCCTGAGTCAACATACGAGGACGTTTGCAAGACAACAACCATCTACATGAACAGTTCGACGACGTTTGCAGCAGCATGGACTATCAGCTTGGAGATCGTGGCTGCGGTTACCCTTGACGCTGCAACACAGTCAGGAGCGCCTGTGATGGTGTACTCGACGACGAACCTGGGTGCACGAATGGCAAAACGTCATTTTTTCGGATGAATCCAGGTTCTGTTTACAGCATCATGATGGTCGCATCCGTTTTTGGCGACATCGCGGTGAACGCACATTGGAAGCATTTATTCGTCATCGCCATACTGGCGTATCACCCGGCGTGATGGTATGGGGTGCCACTGGTTACATCTCTCGGTCACGTCTTGTTCGCATTGACGGCACTTTGAACAGTGGACGTTATATTTCAGATGTGTTGTGACCCGTGGCTCTACCCTTCATTTGATCTCTGCGAAACTTTACATTTCAGCAGGATAATGCACGGCCGCCTGTTGCAGGTCCTGTACGGGCCTTTCTGGACACAGAAAATGTTCGACTGCTGCCCTGGCCAGCATATTCTCCAGATCTTTCACCAATTGAAAACGTCTGTGGTGGCCGAGCAACTGGCTCGTCACAATACGCCAGTCACTACTCTTGATGAACTGTGGTAACGTGTTGAAGCTGCATAGGCAGCTATACCTGTACACGCCATCCAAGCTCTGTTTGACTCAATGCCCAGGCGTTTCAAGGCCGTTATTACGGCCAGATGTGGTTGTTCTGGGTACTGATTTCTAAGGGTCTATGCAACCAAATTACGTGAAAATGTAATCACATGTCAGTTCTAGTATAATATATTTGTTTAATGAATACCCGTTTATCATCTGCATTTCTTCTTGGTGTAGCAATTTTAATGGCCAGTAGTGTATGAACAAGACCTTTTTGTAGGAAATTTAATGAAGTTAAATGTTGTGATGGGATACGTTTTCACTGCAGGCCACGATTACTCAAGAAAAACATGTTGCTGGTCACTTTTGTACGTTCTTCTGAAATAATTCAAAGACTACAGCTCCTAGCAAAAACGCATCCCATTACATAATTGAACTGCATTAAATTTACAGCAAAAACGTCCTTTTCATTTTTTCCTGCATAACTAATTATTTGTGCATAGTGAATGAGAGAATATGAGAATCTTATGCGTGGATTTTGAAGGCGCCGTGTGTTGCATAAAACCCGTAGGGAGGGCCAGTTGAATCACCCTGAGTGTACTCCCCCAGCCACTGTACAGTCCATGGATGAGGGCTCTTCATACCAAAATTATCGGTTTTCTGTCCTGTTCCATTTGTGCACTGAGCAAGTTAAATTTTATGTAAGATATACAATGGTTGCATCATATACGATGGCCACAGCAAAATGATCGCCCTATCGTTCTTGAATACCAGTTCTTAAATTTCCCGAAGAGGATTTCTGGAGAACTGCGTCTTTCTTCCTACGATTCTTATAAGTTTCAGAGCATTTCTATTACACTTCCGTATGGGCTGTACCATCCTAGTACGATACTACACTCACGCTCATAAATTAAGGATACTGCTGAGACATTGTGAAACAGGGCTCTGGTGGGTGGTTTGCGGGTTTAAATTACCTCGGGGTATGACCATGTAGTGCATTTGACCTGCGGTCGTCGCACGGTGGCGCTGGCAGCAGTCCACACACTGAGAGGTGTGTTGGTGCATGTCAGAGTACGGTGCAGCGAGTAAGTGTGCAGACGTTTTCAGACGTGCTAATGGTGACTGTGTGTTGAAAATGGAAAGAACACATAACGACGAGGTTACGAGGGGTAGTATACTGGGGAGACTGGAGGCTGGTCAAACACAGCAGGTCGTAGCACGGGTCCTCCCTGTACCAGAAAGTGTGATCTCAAGACTATGGCAAAGATTCCAGCAGACAGGAAATGTGTCCAGGCGCTACAGTACGGGACGTCCACAGTGTACAACACCACAAGAAGACCGGTATCTCACCATCAGTGCCCGCAGACGGCCACGGAGTACTGCAGGTAGCCTTGCTCGGGACCCTAACGCAGCCACTGGAACAGTTGTCTCCAGGCACACAATCTACAGACGACTGAACAGACGTGGTTTATTCGCCCAGAGACCTGGAAGGTGCATTCCACTGATCCCTGGTCACAGGAGAGCCCGTAAAGCCTGGTGTCAAGAACACAGGACATGGTCATTGGAACAGTGGTCACAGGTTATGCCCACGGACGAGTCCAGGTATAGTCTGAACAGTGATTCTTGCCGGGTTTTCGTCTGGCGTAAACCAGGAACCAAATACCAACACCTAACTGTCCTTGAAAGGGACTTGTATGGAGGTCATGGTTTGATGGTGTGGGATGGGATTATGATTGGTGCACGTACATCCCTGCATGTCTTTGACAGAGGAACTGTAACAGGTCAGGTGTATCGGGACGTCATTTTGCACCAGCAAGTCCGCCTTTTCAGGGGTGCAGTGGGTCCCACCTTCCTCCTGATGGCTGATAACCCACGGCCCCACCGAGCTGCCATCGCGGACGAATACCTTGAAACAAAAGATATCAGGCAAATGGAGTGGCCTACCTGTTCTCCAGACCTAAACCCCTTCGATTACGTCTGGGATTGTCTTGGTCGACGTACCGCTGCACGCCTTCGTATCCCTAGGATACTTCAGGAGCTCTGACAGGCACTGGTGCAAGAATTGAAGGTCATACACCCCAGCAGCTGCTCGACCACCTGATCCAGCGCGTGCCAAGCCGTTGAGCGGCTTGTGCACGTTTGCATGGTGATCTTATCCGATACTGATGTTGGGGTACATGCGCAGGAAACAGTGGCGTGTTGTAGCACATGTGTTTCGGGACGGTTTTCTCAACTTATCACCAACACCGTGGACTTACAGATCTGTGTCGTGTGTGTTCCCTATGTGCCTACGCTATTAGCGCCAGTATTGTGTACTGACACGTTGTGTGGCACCACATTCTGCAAGTATCATTAATTTATGAGCACGAGTGTAGTAGCGCTTTGGATGTCTATAGTTAACGCAGTTCTCAACGAGACGATTAATATCAGTACCACATTGCTTTACTAGGTGTGCTCCTGCTGGAGGTGGTACACCCTTGCAATCCTCTGACCAGAAGTGAAGGAAGTGGTAAGTGAAAGAGAAAAATCAGGAAACTATCTGTCCTATGGTTTTTGACTACTGAGCGGTAAAAACACTTCTCGCGTACTTCCTAGAGATTCAAAACGCTGGAACAATATTCTAGAACTGTTGACTCTAGCACCTTGTCTGATACTTCCCTTACATACAGAAACCCTTAAACTTAGCCTTCTAGAGCGGTCACTTGGGTATTTAGGGTTGACAGTTAAATTTCGCCACGCTTTACGTTTAAACTATTATAATGAGACGAAGAAGTAATACGTGTTAATGGATTATGTGTGAATGATCATAGTTTCTCTCGTTACGTAGTACTGTCTGCCTCTAAAGCAGTAGAACGCCAGTAACAAAATGACAACGAAACAAAGCAGTAAGACATAAAAATCTGTTACAAAGCAAAAATTATGCATAAGCAACCAAGTGCGTATTCAGGATTTGATCAGGAAGAGGTGGGGGCGGCGAGGGGGGGGGGGGGGGGGGGGGGGGGGGAACCTCGTACTAATCTTGCGTATGGGGAAGGGGAAGCCTTAACTCGGCAGAATTTCCCAAAAACTAAAATTCAAAGCTACTGAAAAACTGAGTTCGTTAGTCACCTAAAGTAGACTGCTAACGCTACCACTTTACAATAAGTACCTACTGCATATAATGCCATTAACTGATTGTGCCGCAGTATAGTTTGCATGAGGCCTGTACATGTTAATTTGCTGTCAGGCATAAAATGTCCAGTTATATACGAATTCATTCTCTGTATTCACACTGAACATGTTTTGTCATTGCCTAGTAACACGACAAAGAACGCTAATT
Organism: Schistocerca piceifrons; assembly: GCF_021461385.2. NCBI lineage: Eukaryota > Metazoa > Arthropoda > Insecta > Orthoptera > Acrididae > Schistocerca > Schistocerca piceifrons. The sequence goes on along the minus strand of NC_060144.1, from coordinate 532,628,382 downwards.
GAAGATTCGGCGCTGCTGTCTGATTTTAAAATCCAGAGTCACCAATCTTTTTCAGTTGCAAGGAGAATTGGTGCGAATGGCGAAATAGTTTTGAGATTTCATGACTACACACTCGCTGCTAACCAATAACTGCTGGCACGTTCTGATTTTCTTCAAACTGGTATCTGTGTGGAGGAAGAAGATGTGCGTTGCAAAATGGCTTTGAGCACTATGGGACTTAACATCTATGGTCATCAGTCCCTTAGAACTTAGAACTACTTAAACCTAACTAACCTAAGGACATCACACAACACCCAGTCATCACGAGGCAGAGAAAATCCCTGACCCCGCCGGGAATCGAACCCGGGTACCTGGGCGCGGGAAGCGAGAACGCTACCGCACGACCACGAGCTGCGGACTGTGCGTTGCATGTGCAAAGATAATTTTTTCCTAAGAGAGGAAGGAGTGTAGTATTCGCTGCCATTTGTAGCCCCTAGCTGGGAAAATAAATGGTACAAGTTTGCAGTGAAGTCATAAAATATTTGACAAGCCTTTTTATTTGAGCTAGTTGAAGAAAACGAAGAGATTGTGAGCAACATAAGTAAACAAACGAGTAAATCTGTACTGAGTGATTCGGTTTCAAATTATGGCACCGGAATATGGAATTAAACTGCCTGATAAAAAATCGAGTCAAATTTACGAAGAATTCAGCAGAATGAGCCTGCGTAGCAGTATGACGTTGACGCTGCGTCCCCCATCCTTACCCCGCAGGCTTGGATGCATCCACGTATTCAGTTAGGAAGGGTGTTTTAAAGCCGTCGTAACTTCTCAGGAGACACCACCTTACCGAAACATTGTCCGTGCAAGTAAGCGCGAGAGTTTGTGTGTTCTGTTGAAGCGGAGGGCTACGCCAGCGGCGCCGTATGTGCTGACTGGACCACTCATTCCGTCCAGGTTTCTGCGGAGGTACCAGTCTAAGTGCATCTCACAACGACTCATCTTTCCTCCATCATGTACTGCCCTATCTAATTTGGCAGCCACAGCTCAAAAGCCGGGAAAGACAGCCTGTCTAGGCCATGGGAACCCAAAATATTGTCTAGTCTTCCAGGGAAGGGGTAGAATCGTTGGGCCAGTTTCCCATCATTCGTGATACACAGATACAATGGTCAAAACATCTGTCAGAATCCTCGGATGAAAAATGGAATATTGCTGAGACGAATATGGCTACGGAAAGGAACTTTGTTTACGTCAACATGCAGCGTACAGGTTTGAATACAAGGGAAATGGAGTTTTTCCAGGAGTTGGAAACGTTAAAGATGGATGTTAGGTATTAACAGAAGTGGGAAAAAGGGGAAGGGAAATGATATGATCGGAGATGATATCCATTTGTACAGAGGTATCGGGAAGGATGAGAGAGCCAAGAGAGATGTGTCATTCGTGACCCACAAAAATCGTAAGAATAGCGTTAAGGGGTGGTAAAAAATAAGTGAAAGCAGTGTGACTGTGGACTTTTTCGGTCTGGACATGAGTGCACATTAGTGGATGCGTATGTCCTAGCAAATGTCACTCATAGCGAAACCAAAGGCGAGTTTCACGAGGAACGCTATTAAAACTTTGGGTGTTGTTAAATATAATGTAAACAGTCTCAAAGATGAAAGTGGGAAATATCTTTATAAACTGAGAGTAGTTAGCAAGTTTCAAAGTTTTGATGAAGGTGGAAACACTGAAGAGAAACATTAACAAATTCAGAGATGCATTCACGAGAATGCATGTGTATCGCTGAATCAAAAAGGTGAAGAAGGAAAACAAAGCCCAGATCGGTGTATGAAGAATAGTGGAGAAAATATAAAAGTGAACAAGAAAATATGTAAATGATGCCTGAAAACGAGAGACCCTGATGATAGAAAAAAAGTGTATGGTTATAAACAGGGATGCCAAAAAAGGAACTACCAATAGGAAAAATGAGATGTCGGAAAAGAGATGCGGGAAGGTAAAATATGGGGGACGCATAAGTGGCAGAAGTCTGGAAAACAGCGAAGAATTTAAGAAATGTGAAATACAGGACAAATATAACAGCTGCTGGCATCAGAGAATGGGAACATCATTTCAAGACACTGTTAATGCGACAGAAAACCGGGTATAAAGACGTAGAACTGGATCTCGGAAATGAACTATTTGTGGGAAATGCAGGCCCAGTAACTACAGTAGAAGTTGGAAGATCTAAGAAAATAATGGAAAATGGAAAACTTCCTGGACCTTGTAACATACCAGTAAAGTTAGTGAAATGTCGACCGAATCTGTTCTACGTACATTTGAAGAGTCTGTTTAATACATTCATGATAGAGAGAGAAGAAGTACACAAGGAATGGAATTTGGCACATCTAAGTTCCATTTATAAGAAAGGTAGTAAGAAGGTTACCTTGGAGTCAGTGTTACAGTCTCTGTTGGTAAGTTGCATGATGGGTTCCTGAAAGGCAGACTAAAGGGCTTGTTGATGGACGTAGAAGAGCAAAGTGGAGTCCAGAAGGGAAGATCTCGTAATGACAATATTTTTATTTTAAGCCAGCTTTTGGCAAAGAGACTGAAAAGGAGTCTAAATAACATTTTACTGTACATATACCTCGAGAAGACGTATGACACAGTGTCGCTGAAGAAAGTGGTCTTGAGGAGGGAGCTGGGACTGAAAACATGTGGTAAAGTATGTGCAACGTATACAAGTCTGCAATGTTTGTAATCAAAGTGGAGAATAAAATTTCTCGCAGCCTTTTGCAGTTACAGAAGTATTAAATAGGGGTGCTGCTTATCTTCAACATTTTTTAAAATAGATGTCCAGAAGTCATTAGGCTTGCGTTGTAGAAAATGTGCAGGAAAGGGAATTCAGACAACAAGGGATCAATATTTGTTGCATTGTTCTACTCACGTGATCGGCTAGCGATGGCCAGTAAATGAGTTGATATCTACTTTATTGTAAGGAAATGGTTAAAAGAAATGATAAGGTTGGACTGGAAGTAAATTAAAAAAGAAAACTGAATGTCTGTGCAGCGGAGAAAGTGTAGGTACAGGTCCAGCACAACAAGGCGCGTAAAAAATTTAAATATTAGGGTAGCATCGTATCGGAAGATGGAGCCAGTAATAGGGAAATACAGTAACGGATATTCCATTGGAAGTCAGCGATCTAGAAGTTAAACGCTCTCTTATGGTCATCTAAGATAAGCATTGTGGAACCAATAGCGACCTTTGTATGCGAGCGTTGGAAGCTCACTGGAAAAAAATATATAAAAGAATTGACATTTGTAGAAATGGACTATCCCAGAAGATGTGTAGAATATCTCGGTAAGATCACGTAAGAAATACAACGATTATGAAAATCACCGGACTCAAGAAAGCATCACAGATGGAAGGACGGCGCTTCGCCTAGTATGAACATACGGTGTGAATTACAGATGACACATGGCCAATAAATAACTTGATATACGATCATCAGAGAAGAAAGAGAGTTGGTTGGGATTAAGAGGGCTGTGAGAAAAAAAAACAGAAGAAGAATGGGAAGGGGGAAACCGAAGCGACAAATATGTGGGATGCGGCGACAGCTGTAGGAGCCTCACAGGAGAGAGTATCCTCTCTTGGGGCAAGCAGGCCCGTAATCGTTGTAACTGCTGCTTGGTATCACTGTCACTGGAATGGAATTGACGTCAGAACACATGTTCCATCGGTGTCGTACTCTGGGGTCTTGCTGGCCATGGGAGTTCCTCAACATCACGCATACAGTTCATGGAGACACGTGCCATGTGTGGACGAGCACCGCCCTCTTAAAAATGGCATCAGTCTAGTGTCTCATGGGAGGTAGCACACGAGAATGTACGATGTCAGTGACGTACCGCTGTACCGTCAAAGTTCCCTCAATCACTCCCAGCCATGACCTGAAGTCATAAAAGATGGTTCCCCACACTATGACACCAGAAGTAAAACCGCTGTGCCTTTCCAAAGTATTGTAAAAACTGGACCTGTTCCCACGTTGCCGCCACACTTACTTACGATGGTCACCCGGCGTAGTACAGAATCGTGGAGCGTCGCGGAACACAATGCGACGCCATTCATCAGCAGTCCGTGCTTTCTGCTCATGGCACCACTCCAGACGGAGCAGTGATCAACCCTCTTGATAGCCAGACGTGGGTGATAGGGAACTTGGCGACGAGTGGGTCTCCCCTCACCTTCCTATGCAGTCCAACATCGAGCCACTGTCACATCCGAAAGCCCTCAAATCAGGATATTGGACGAAGTGAACTGCCAGCCAAGTGAAAACTCGCAATGAGGCCCTTCTGAAACTATGTCAGGTGTTGAAGACGCTGCCTCACATTAGTACGCGCCGTCTCGGAGTGCTTCAAAGTGTTCACTCAACATCCGACGCTGTCCGTGGCCCGTATGTAACCTACCAGTCCCGATAAAACATTGAACGCGAACAACACCAATGCACTCTGGTGACAGTTCTACCTGTTATAGCGAATTGCACCTCTAATCATTTACGTACCCGCCGATGATGTGTACGACGTTGAACTGACGTTCGATCATATCTTCCGGGTAGTTCAATTTATTGATAAGCGCCGTACAATGCGAAAAAAGCTGCTCAGATAGCAGTGGGAAAATGCGTCATGGAATGTCCTAGGGGGGACACGAAATCAAAGAAACAGTTCAGGGAACAGTCAAGTGAAATACGTAATTATGACAGTGATGGAAATGGAAAGGAGTTGGGTGGGACATGTAGCCAGGAAAACGATCAAGGAAGTTCTTCAGCGGATTCCAAAAGGTAAGAAAATACCGGGACGACTGCCTAGGGGAAGATGGGTGTGTGGCATCAGAAAACATGCAGGGGTCATGTAGATGCGTGTAGTTGTAGACTGTAATGCGTCTAGAGGATGCTTTTGTAGAGCAGTAAATCTCCACTGGTTAATTATGATGATGATGATGATGGTGGTGGTGATGACGATGCAACGCCGCGAGAAGACGTAAGTTAAAGCGGTCATTCGTCTGCTGTTTTTGAAACAAAGAAACGCCAAGATGAGTCGTGATAAGTTGTTTGTCGTATATGGAGTCAGTGGACCGAACTATGACAGAGTTCTTAAGAGGTGTAGTCCCCTTTCGATCAGGCAAACGAGCAACTGATATGACCCAGTAAGTGATTACACGTATCTCAGCGAGGGTCGGGGAACTGTCACACCAGTTACAGCCATGATGCTTGAAGATGGTCCATTTATGGCAGGCGCTGTGGGGAGAAAGTACTCATCAGCCATGGTTAGCAACAGTCATTAAAAAATCTCTCGGTAAATGCTACTCTGGAGTACCATGTGTGGCACAAAGAACGGTACTACAAAATAAACAAATTGGTCGTAAAGTTACACAAACAGGCGCTCTGTGACGACATTAGACGTCGTATGAAACCTGTGATGATCAGACTTTGTTCGGATTGGCTCCATTTACACGATTTCGCAAATGAAATCGCTTGTGTCTCCCGATACAAGTGACAAATTGCGCCTGGCGACGTATACTGAGGTGACAAAAGTCGTGGGATCTCTCCTAATATCGGGTCGAACAACCTTTTGCCCAGCTTAATGCAGCTGTTCGACGTAGCATGGACTCAACACGTCCCTGGACGTCCCACGCGGAAACGCTGAGCGTTGCTCCATTTGTAGCCGTTCACGATTGCGAAAGTGTTGCCGGTGCAGGATTTTGTGCAGGAACTGCCCTCTCGATTATGTCCGGCAAGTGTTCCATGGGATTCATGACGGTTGATCTAGATGGCCAAACCATTCGCTCGAATTGTCCAGAATGTTCCTCAAACCAATCGCGAACAATTGTGGCCCAGTAATATGGCGCGCTGTCATCTACAAAAATTCTGTCGCAAATGGATGCAAATGGTCTCCAGGTAATAGAACAAATTCACTTTTAGTCTATGATCGGTTCAGTTGGACCAGAGGATGCAGTCCATTCCATGTAAACACGGTCCAGACTACTACGGTCCCACCACGAACTTGCACAGTTCCTTGTTGACAACTTGTGTCCTTGGCTTCGTGGGATCTGCGCCACATCGAACCCTATCATCAGCGCGTACCAACTGAAATCGGAACTCATCTGACCACGCCACGGTTTTGCAGTCGTCTAGGGTCCAACAGATATGGTCACGAATGCAGGAGAGGCACTGCAGGCTATGTAGTGCTGTTAACAATGGCACTCGCTTCGGTCGTGTGCTGACGCAGTCCATGAAGGCCAAATTTCGCCGCACTGTCCTAACGGATACCTTCGTCGTACGTCCCACATTTTTTCTGCAGTTAGTTCGTGCAGTGGTGGTTGTCTGTTGGCACTGACATCTACACTCCTGGAAATGGAAAAAAGAACACATTGACACCGGTGTGTCAAACCCACCATACTTGCTCCGGACACTGCGAGAGGGCTGTACAAGCAATGATCACACGCACGGCACAGCGGACACACCAGGAACCGCGGTGTTGGCCGTCGAATGGCGCTAGCTGCCCAGCATTTGTGCACCGCCGCCGTCAGTGTCAGCCAGTTTGCCGTGGCATACGGAGCTCCATCGCAGTCTTTAACACTGGTAGCATGCCGCGACAGCGTGGACGTGAACCGTATGTGCAGTTGACGGACTTTGAGCGAGGGCGTATAGTGGGCATGCGGGAGGCCGGGTGGACGTACCGCCGAATTGCTCAACACGTGGGGCGTGAGGTCTCCACAGTACATCGATGTTGTCGCCAGTGGTCGGCGGAAGGTGCACGTGCCCGTCGACCTGGGACCGGACCGCAGTGACGCACGGATGCACGCCAAGACCGTAGGATCCTACGCAGTGCCGTAGGGGACCGCACCGCCACTTCCCAGCAAATTAGGGACACTGTTGCTCCTGGGGTGTCGGCGAGGACCATTCGCAACCGTCTCCATGAAGCTGGGCTACGGTCCCGCACACCGTTAGGCCGTCTTCCGCTCGCGCCCCAACATCGTGCAGCCCGCCTCCAGTGGTGTCGCGACGGGCGTGAATGGAGGGACGAATGGAGACGTGTCGTCTTCAGCGATGAGAGTCGCTTCTGCCTTGGTGCCAATGATGGTCGTATGCGTGTTTGGCGCCGTGCAGGTGAGCGCCACAATCAGGACTGCATACGACCGAGGCACACAGGGCCAACACCCGGCATCATGGTGTGGGGAGCGATCTCCTACACTGGCCGTACACCACTGGTGATCGTCGAGGGGACACTGAATAGTGCACGGTACATCCAAACCGTCATCGAACCCATCGTTCTACCATTCCTAGACCGGCAAGGGAACTTGCTGTTCCAACAGGACAATGCACGTCCGCATGTACCCCGTGCCACCCAACGTGCTCTAGAAGGTGTAAGTCAACTACCCTGGCCAGCAAGATCTCCGGATCTGTCCCCCATTGAGCATGTTTGGGACTGGATGAAGCGTCGTCTCACGCGGTCTGCACGTCCAGCACGAACGCTGGTCCAACTGAGGCGCCAGGTGGCAATGGCATGGCAAGCCGTTCCACAGGACTACATCCAGCATCTCTACGATCGTCTCCATGGGAGAATAGCAGCCTGGATTGCTGTGAAAGGTGGATATACACTGTACTAGTGCCGACATTGTGCATGCTCTGTTTCCTGTGTCTATGTGCCTGTGGTTCTGTCAGTGTGATCATGTGATGTATCTGACCCCAGGAATGTGTCAATAAAGTTTCCCCTTCCTGGGACAATGAATTCACGGTGTTCTTATTTCAATTTCCAGGAGTGTACGTCCATACTCCGCAAGCCACCTGAGGGCGTGTAGCGGAGGGTACTTTGAGTACCTCTATCGGTTCCCCCTTCTATTCCAGTCTCGTATTGTTGGTGGAAAGAAAGATTGTCGGTACCCCTTGTGTGGGTTCTAATCTCTCTGATTTTATCCTCATGGTCTCTTCGCGAGATATACCGGGTGATCAAAAAGTCAGTATAAATTTGAAAACTGAATACATCGCGGAATAATGTAGATAGAGTGGTACAAATTGACACACATGCTTGGAATGACATGGGGTTTTATCAGAACCAAAAAAATAAAATGTTCAAAAAATGTCCGACCGATGGGGCTTTATCTGATCAGAATAGCAATAATTAGCATAACAAAGTAGGACAAAGCAAAGACGATGTTCTTTACAGGAAAAGCTCAATATGTCCACCATCATTCCTCAACAATAGCTGTAGTCGAGGAATAATGTTGTGAACAGCACTGTACAGCATGTCCGGAGTTATGGTGAGGCACTGGCGTCGGATGTTGTGTTTCAGCATCCTTAAAGATGTCGGTCGATCACGATACACTTGCGACTTCAGGAAACCCCAAAGCCAATAATTGCATGGACTGAGGTCTGGGGACCTGGGAGGCCAAGCTTGAGGAAAGTGACCGCTGAGCACACGATCATCACCGAACGACGCGCGCAAGAGATCTTTCACGCGTCATTTGGTAAACTTTGTTTTTTTGGTTCTAATAAAACCCCATGTCATTCTAAGCATGTGTGTCAATTGTTACTTCTCTATCTACATTATTCCGTGGTTTATTAAGTTTTCAAACTTATACTGACTTTTTTATCACCCGGTACGTAGGAGGGAGCAATGTACTGCTTGACCCCTCGGTGAAGGTATGTTCTCGAAACTTCAACAAAAGCCCGTACCGAGCTAGTGAGCGTCTCTACTGCAAAGTCTTCCACTGGAGTTTATCTGTCATCTCCGTAACGCTTTCACGATTACTAAATGATCCTGTAACGAAGCGCGATGCTCTCCGTTGGATCTTCTCTATCTCCTCTATCAACCCTATCTGGTACGGATCCGACACTGGTGAGCAATATTCAAGCAGTGGGCGAACAAACGTACTGTAACCTACTTCCTTTGTTTTCGGATTGCATTTCCTTAGGATTCTTCCAATGAATCTCAGTCTGGCATCTGCTTTACCGACGATCAACTTCATATGGTCATTCCAGTTTAGATCACTCCTAATGCTTACTGCCAGATAATTTATGGAATCAACTGCTTCCAGTTGCTGACCTGCTATATTGTAGCTAAATGATATGGGGTCCTTCTTTGTATGTACTCGCAGCAGATTACACTTGTCTACATTGAGATTCGATTGCCATTCGCTGCAGCATGCGTCAGTTCGTTGCATCTGCTTTACCGACGATCAACTTCATATGGTCATTCCAGTTTAGATCACTCCTAATGCTTACTGCCAGATAATTTATGGAATCAACTGCTTCCAGTTGCTGACCTGCTATATTGTAGCTAAATGATATGGGGTCCTTCTTTGTATGTACTCGCAGCAGATTACACTTGTCTACATTGAGATTCGATTGCCATTCGCTGCAGCATGCGTCAGTTCGTTGCAGATCCTCCTACAATTCAGTACAATTTTCCAGTGTTACAACCTCTCGATATACCACAGCATCATCAGCTCATACGCCAATGTTCTCGGTCGTTAAGTGAAGGCCGTCGGCCAGTGCGTTGCCCGTGATGAGAGGTAATGTCTGACATTTGGTATTCTCTGCACACTCTCGAAACTATGGATCTCTGAATGCTGAATTCCCTAATGATGACCCATGCATCTGGCTCCAACTACAATTCCGCGTTCAAAGTCTGTTAACTCCCATCGTAGGGTCACAATCACGTTGGAAACCATTCCACACGAATCACCTGAGTACAAATGACTACTCCGCCAGTGCGCTGCCGTTTTATACATTACGTAGGCGATAATACCGCCATCTGTGTATGTGCTTATCGCTAACTCATGAGTTTTCTCACGCCTGTGTAGTAGAGACATCCTATAAAAGGCGACTTTCGAGCGAACAGAAGTGGTCATCCGTAGTGTTTTAGAGACGTCATGCAGAAGTGAGAACGTCTGTAGGAGCTGAGTGGAGGAAGGCTCCCTCAGCGAGCCACAAAGACGTCCGTGTAATTTGAGACGACTCATGCAGCAAGTGGTCCCACGGTGTCTCTGTAACTGGGATGACGGGCGCGCCGGCCATTTGTCATGATGTGGCGACGGCCACCCACGCCGCTGTCGCCTCGACTCGCCGCTCCTGCTAGCCTGTCAGCGGTGACTCCGCGGTCACACTCGTGCCGTGTCACGCACGCTCCGTCACGCCAGCGCAGCGGCGCTCAGCGTAATTAGCTGTCCGCGCTGCGACAGAGCTTCCGCTGCGGACTTTGTAGCGACCGTCCCAGTATGCGCCGCTGCGAGTCGCACATAGTTCTCAGCACTGATGTATCACTCGGTGCAGTGTGCAGAAAGCTGTACACTGTCTGATCAAAAGTATACCGAGACTACTATGCGAGGTGTATTTACCGCTAAATTCTTCTAGAATCTTCATATGTAAATAATGCTCTAAGGCCCCCCCCCCCCCCTATTCTAACTCCGACTTTTGATGTTGCACATGGATTAAGAGGAAACGCGAACTGACTGTAATCGACCCTGCAAGTGGAGTAGAAAAGAGTTTGGCACCTGCAATAATTTCATTTGATAGAAATTAATTAAATAAAGGAAAGTTTCATTTAGGTAGTGAGAAATTAAAGGGTTGCTCTACTGATTAACAGAATGAAAGTTGTGTCCAAAATAACAATTTGATTTATTATGACTAAACTCAAAATAATAAACAAAACACATGAAACATTTACAATACATCAAACTGGATCAAATTGGATATTCAAATAAATGCTGTGAAAGTGAAGTTGTCCATAAACTAGATTGTGACATTTATGACGAAGTGGTATGTGGAGCCAATTCCTTGCAACTCAAATCTTAAGAGAAACACACAGCCAACCCAACATTAATTGCTGCTACAGTAGTGAGAACTCAGACAATGAACACCCAAGACAGAACAAAGTTAGAAAAGACGAACAGGCGCGCTCTGCTGAGCTCTGATTATCACCTAGCAAAACACTACTCTGCCGGTGCTGCAGACATACATTACCAAGCTATCTTCTTAACTGCTAGAACACGATCTGGCGTACCGGAGGCGATGGCTGGTTGCTTCGACGTCCCGTCGTGGTGATGATAATGTCGCGAGTATAGCCCGAAATAAACCATCCTGGTCTCGTTGTTCCAGACTAAAGACTTCCTAGCAATACAAATGCGCCTCTGAGGGAGACAAAGAAGGCCCGCCACACAATCACTGACGGTACAGTGATTGATTTTAACAAGCGAAGTCACACAGTAACTCCGATACAGTCAATTTTAGCCAAAACTGCTCGAGACAGACAACATAGGCCGCTTGTACGCTGAACGCTCAATTGCCAACTGTACTCGGAAAGTTACGTTGAAGTCGCAACTTCAGCAACTTCGTCAAACAGTTACAATTAAAAAAAAAGTATATTAGACAGCCAACGGAAGGCAGGCTGTCCAAAGCAGCGAGAGCTCAGTCTTGTAACCTACTCCGATCGGAAGGCGAGGGGCGAGTGTCTCAAGAGCACCCGTACAAACGGAACACAGAACATTCCCGCCCCCACGACAGTGGCCGTGGTTAAATGTTCCAATCAGCAACTCGAAAACCGCCGGAAAATTCCACTCTATTGCCGAAGCACTACCATTCCACCAATGGATATTCTTGGCGCCAATTTCTGCGCCGATTTTGCTACGTCTCGGAGCTATGCCATGAGCAATACAATCACAGTTACGATTTTGCAGAAAACGCGGGAGTTTGTCGACCAAGACTGCCTGGGAACACAAGTCATTCCCATGCCTCGCTGGTAGCCCGCCAGAAAGTGTTTTCACTAAGTTTCTGCGAAGTAACGGAATCTGTAGCCCAGCCGCCCCTTCTGGCCCCTCTGGGCGTGTCGCTCCCGGTCTTATGACAATGTCGGCGTCTGGAAAGCATCCACTCGACTCCCTCACACCCGTCGGCTTAACGCTTTCAAGCTCAGCAGAACTCGCCTGTCACCGGACCACCTGGGTGACGAGAGACGCTGCGTGGGAAGTCCGCGTGTGATGGAATAGCAACTTTTCACCGCATGCAATTAGAGAGGAAAATCGAATTACTCAGAGTAAGATAGAAAAATGAGAGGGGGCTCATGCCACCTCTCGACTATGTAATGCGAAATTCGCCACTGAATGTCACGAGAAGCGGACCTGACAGTACAAAAGGGGGCGGGAAGTATTGTGTTAACAGTAGAGGAGCAGTATCAGCGGAATGGATCCGTCAGTGCAGCTGAGTGACTTCGGACGTGGCCTAGTCATTGTCAGTCACACTGTAAGAGGTGTATATTTCTATTGTCTATTGTCAGACCACTATTTATGAAAGATGTTTGTATTTTATTAATAGGATTAAGTAGGAATAATTAATATTTGTCACGCTATAAATAACTGTGGTCGCAGGGAATGTCTGCACCAAAGTATTGTTGGCAGGAGAGACCGCACACTAACGTAATTTTAAAAAGGGCGAGAGAGATCGCATATGGATACATTTTAAGAAAAGAGTGGGAAAGACCGCGCATTGCTACATTTTGTAACGGTAGCAGGGATTGTTTGCACCAGAAAGCATTGTTGGCGGGAGAGACCGCACTTTAGCGTTCGTCGGAAGTCAGTAGTAAGCGAGATGTGAAGCGAGTCGGTAGCAGGTCTGAAGCGAGAGGTTGAGAGAAGCGGTGATCCAGCCAGCCACTAGCTGTGATTTACAAGAGATTATAAACGGATGTACAGAGACATCAGCTAACTATTATCATAAGAGGAACTAATATTATTGATTGGCGACTCCATGGAGTGTCCTGTACACCATGACCATATAATGGGTATACTTGGAAGGAGAGACAGCATTGGTCGTATTGTTGACACCAGTGCCTACCAATTTAAATTATATATTACAGCACTGAAGATGGTTACTAAGTGACCGAAAATCGATTTTGCGTTTAATAAAACAAAAAAATACGACCAATGCTGTCTCTCCTTCCAAGGAACTAATATTATTGAATTATTTTTTTGAGAAACTCAAGACTACTGAAGGTATGCTTGTTCAATGCTAGTTGTAAGATTATTGTAAAAAGAAAGTCCCATTTGAACGTTTGTAAAATCATTCAATTCAGAATATAATTAATTTTTGCCAGCAATATTGCATTACTGATTACAATCCATCCCAAAAACCATCAACGTAAAACTTGGCAAAATTTTATTGTTGTCAAGAAAAAGTTTAACTATGAATTACGTAACTTCAGTCAAATTAATTAAAGATTAACGTCAGCTTTGCTATTAAAGAATAACGTCAGCTTTGGTAATAAAAACAGCCACTTATTATGACAGCCCACCAGCAGCTAATAGAGTGTAGTAAAACAGAGTAAGTATATTCAGGTCGCAGTTCGATGTGGCAGTGAGATGGCGATCCAGTAACAATAAAAAGAGGTAAGGAACAGTTTTGGGTCATTGCAGGTAACGACTGAGGGCCACGACGACGACACATTCTAAGTTTCGTCGAAATAATCAGAAAATCACTTTTAATAAGCAGCTTTTAAATTTGTATTTGAAGATTGAGAAAGAGAATTAATTTCAAAGGGAAGATTTCATTTGTTATTATTAAGCAAGAGATAGAAATCCTAAGGGAAGGTTTCATAGGTTATTGTAGAAGGGAAGGTTGCATAACAAAAGAGATATAGACGGGAGGGGAAGGTTTCAACATGAGTAACAAGTCTATCAGGGTCATTTCAAGCCTTCTAATGCTGAACAAGTCGACTGTTGGCGGTCCCATTGTGAGCGTCAACTCGAAGGAAGAACCGCAGGTATACCGACGCCGTGTATTGTCTGGTAGGGACAGTCATCCATTCCTAAGGTGGTTCAAACAGGGATATCACTGAACAGTGGGTGGAAGTATAGGAGTGATCTGAAGTGATAAATCACGCTGTACCGTCTGGAAATCGGATGGAAGTGTTTGGGTTGTTCGAATTTGGTTGGACGAACGCCTGATGAACTTTACCTGATGTCATGTGTAACGCCAACATTGAAGTATGAAGGAGATTGGTTACACGGCATGGGTGTGTCTTTCGTAGTTAGGATGTGGTCCCCTTAGTGCGTTTAGGAAAACGCTAAATGCGGGAGGATATGGTTGCGTTGTATGTCATTCTGGACTGCGTACGGTAGAGAAACTGTTAGGGGACGATGATTTATTGTATCAGCCCTGTCATAGAGGACATCTGTGAGGCAGTTGTCTGCGGGCAACAACGTTCCTGAAACAGACTGTCCTAGCTAGAGTCTCGGCGTGAACCCAATGGAACACAAAAAAAAGCGTGTGAAATCTTATGGGACTTAACTGCTAAGGTCATCACTCCTTAAGCATACACACTACTTAACCTAAATTATCCTAAGAACAAACACACCCACCCACGCCCGATGGAGGACTCGAACCTCCGCCGGGACCAGCCGCACAGTCCATGACTGCAGCGCCTTGGACCGCTCGGCCAATCCCGCGCGGCAGTGAAACACCTTCGGGATGAGTTAGAGAGTTGATTTCGCTCCACACGCCAGTGTTCAACGTCACAACATTCTCTAGTTTACGTAATAAAATGGACAATCTACAGCGGTCCTTACGACGCAGTTTATTATATGGCTACCAGTTTCGGTGCTTCAGTACACCATCTTCACTGGTGCCGAGGGCATTCAGTGCAGTCGTATACACGATTCCATCAGTATATGGACTGATCTTCGCAGACTGTCTGTAACAAAGATGTTTTGTCTCAAACTGTCAACTAGTAGAGACACGACATCGTTGTTACAGGTAGCCTACGAAAACCAGTTTTAGATTGTAAATTTTTTTTGTTTTGTTTACTAATAGACGCAATCACACGTTTATGACACAGTCACAACCGGTTTCGGCCATACAATGACCATCTTCAGATTCTAAAACAAAAATTGCGTTTAAGACTTCTGATAATTTAAAAAGACTACTGCGTCATAACTTGCCACGGAAAAGTAATAAATATAGAAAATCGGGGATCTACAAAATATCATGTCATGAATGGGAAAAAACCTATATCGGACAGACAGGCAGGTCCTTTGATGTAAGGTTTAAAGAACACACGTATCCCAGTAATAGGACAGCGCTTAGCTTACACATGCAAGAGGACGGTCATAATATTGGTAACATCGACGAACAGCTTCAAATTCTACATGAAGTTACAAAAAGTAAACGGTTAGACATTTTAGAACAACTGGAGATTTATGTTACGAGACGCAGAGAACCTGACACACTCCTCAATGAACAGAATGAATTTGCAACAGACGCATACTTCAACATTTACGACGATCTGTTCATCTGAGCGAGTCGTTTTTATTACATACGTGCTTCAAGTGAGGATGGAACCTTCCGGCGGTCGAGTATTGCACTGTCTTGTGCGGGCTGCAGCAGATGTCAACAACCTTTAAGGCGGAGGAGCGTGCCATCCACCTGCAGCAGAGCACTACACCCGTCGTCCTGCCCGTGTGGTCCCTGTCGTACTAATGGACGACAGCATAAACAGGCAATAGCCGGAAATACAGCGCCATCGGGCGTCGGAAATACACTCGACGAGTGCTACTACTATTTTCATCCATAGCAATGTTTTCTCCTTGTTCTGAAATGTTATTTTACTTATTTAACGATCTGTTCTGTAATCTTAAATTTTATGTACATTTAATGAAAATATTAATAGTAAATTTGTATATTTTAGGCTTTTGAAAAATTAAGACTATCTTATGGAGGACGCACGCATCTAGCGCAAAGAGTGTGAACAAAATCTAAAAAAATTTTACATCTATATAAGACTGGTGTTTTACATTTTATAGCTAGAGTGACAATGCATGAACCTGTGTTCAGCGTATGCCGCCTATAGGTATGAACTATATGTATTTCGCATAAATTCAGTTGCATTACTAATAATCCTGACTAAATGTTGCACTTTTTTTTAGGTTTTAATATAAATTTTCTTTTGTATTGTTTTAGAATCTGAAGATGGTCATTGTGTGGCCGAAACCGGTTACGACTGTGTCATAAACACGTAACTGCGTCTGTAAATAAACAAAACAAAATTTTACAAAATAATCAATCACGCACTCCATAGACAAAATGTCGTTTCTTCCAAAACCAGTTTTAGATATCGGCCACTGATGGAGTCGTGTAGTGAAGCACCGAAACTGTCAGCCACATAACAAATAACACCCTAAGGACGGCTGGAGGTGTTCAATGTTATTACATAAATGGACGGCCGAAATCCCTCAAACCTCCACTCCCAAGGATGGACATAAAAAATTTCTCTAGTTTAGGCTCTTGAGTTTGAATGAGCTGCCAGTCCTCCGCAGACATTCTGAGTTTTAACTGGAAGTGCCCACAGCAGAGTTAAAGCTGTAATAACGGCAAAGAATGGGAAAACCTCATGTTAAATTCGATTAATAGGTGTCTGGATACTTTTGGACAGATAATGTACATCCGGCGCAGAGATAGGGTTGATATCAATGACAGGCACACCACGCAAAAAGGAGCTCGGCTCTCTAGTGACATTACTCTATTTTTAGCAGTGGCCTCAGATCGGCGAGCAAAAGAGTTCACAATTTTCTTCAGGTACTCTATATCCAGCTGAAGCACAGTATTGGTGACAAGATCACTGCGTGATGTAGAATGCTACATTTCACCTGCTGTCCGAAATACTCCCCAACATTTTCCATCAGAATAATATTGGATGATTTAGCGGCCCAGTCGAGACACGATAAGACGACAGAGTACTCGTCAAAGAAAACACGTATGTATGCAGCTTTGTCAACACGGCTGTTGTCATCTGGAAGGACGGAAGCGTTCACAGCACGTATAAGAATGTAGAAGAAAGGACAACTCTTGGTGACTGAGAATGCTGAAATAAACATCATGGCTAACATTCAGGGCAACCTGAATGATTGGGTGCAAGTCATGGTATGACAAACACACCCAGAATTTAACAGAATCAACTCTGGCTTTAACTACACCCACCACAATAGTCTGAACACTTCACTGGACCGTCGGTGCACTCGATGTCTTGCTTCATTTGAAATGGGGAAACTCTCTACTCGCCAGCCACATTAGAAGTTCCAGTCAGCTGCTACCTAGTTTCCGTGTTCTTTCTTCCACTCAAGACGTGCAGCTTTATGTTTGACGTACGTACTTTTGCAAGGTTTCAGACTACAAAGGTCCACTCGAAGCAGTTCCACCCACATAGTTCAGACACAGGTTGAGATGGACCGGCATTCAATGACAACAGCAATACCTGTAGGGTTTCAAACCGATTGTTATTGATAATATGTGACACTCGTCTCCACTCTCTTTCGGTTGGGAACTTTTTAAGATCACTGATCTTAAGCTGTGTTAATTCTAAGGCAAAAACAACGACGTACTACGAAGGAATTTTCCGAATGGAAAGGAAGTCGATAGATGTGATGTACGTGTACACACAAACAAATAATTAAATTTCCAGAAAAATTGTATCATTTATTCAAAACAAAGAGCTTCATAAATTGAGCAAGTCAATAACGCGCTGGTCCACCCCTGGCCCTTATGCATGCATTTATTCGATTTGGCACTGAATGACAGAGTGGTTGGATGCCCTCTTCAGGAATATAGTGACAAATTCTGTCCAATTGCCACGTTAGGTCGTCTCGAGCTGGTTGGAAAACCCAGCCCATAACGCTCCACAGGTTCTCACAGAAGAGACCTGGAGACCTTCTTGGCCAAGGTATGGTATGAGAAACAGGAAGCAAAGCGGTAGAAAAGTTCGCCACGTAAATGTAAGCCTAGGACTGCTTTCCATGAGGGGCAACAAAAGGGGCGTAGAATGTCGTCGATGTACCGCCGTGCTGTAAGGTTGTCGCGGATGGCAACCAAAGGGTCCTGCTGTGAGATGAATTGGAACCCCGGACCATGGATCCCAGCTGTCGAGCCGTATGGCGGGCGACAGTAGGTTGGTATCCCACTGCGGTCCGGACGCGTCTTCGGCCGTCACCAAGGCTCACTTCGAAGCGGGACTCATTACTGAAGACAATTCTACTCCAGTCAATGAGATTCCAAACCGAAGACGGGTCTGGCGGCGCTCCGGGCAGCGTTGGAATACGAGTCTGAATATCACCACATTACAGTCAGAGAACCAGAAATGGTGATCTGGGGTGTCATTTCCGTTTGATTCTTATCTACGGCACCCATACGGCACAATGGGACGTCGACGATATTCTACGCCCCGTTTTGTTGCCCTTCATGGCAAGCAAACTGAGGCTTACGTTTCAGCAACATAACGTTCGCCCACACACGCAGACAGTTTCTACAGCTTGTGTTTGTGCTTGCCCAACACTACCTTCGCTAGAAAGGTTGCCTGATCTCTCGCCAATTGAGAACGTTTCGGGCATTGTGGGCAGCGCCCTACAGCCAGCTCTAGATTTTGATAACCTGACGAGCCAACTGGACAGAATTTGGCACGATATCGATCAGGAGGACATCCAACCACTCTGCCAATCAATGCCAAGTCGAATACCTGCTTGCATGAGTGCGATAGGTAGACAAACACATTATAAACTCACTCAATTTGTGAAACTCTTTCTCGACCGAGCGAGGTGGCGCAATGGTTAGCACACTGGACTCGCATTCGGGAGGACGACGGTTCAATCCCGTCTCCGGCCATCCTGATTTAGGTTTTCCGTGATTTCCCTAAATCGCTTCAGGCAAATGCCGGGATGGTTCCTTTGAAAGGGCACGGCCGATTTCCTTCCCCGTCCTTCCCTCACCCGAGCTTGCGCTCCGTCTCTAATGACCTCGTTGTCGACGGGACGTTAAACACTAATCTCCTCCTCCTCCTTCCTTCCCCATCCTTCCCTAATCTAATGAGACCGATGACCGCGCTGTTTGGTGTCTTTCCCCAAACAACCCAACCCCCCATAGTGGTTCGAATCCATCCTTGAACTCTTTCTCATGAATAAATTACCCATTCTTTTGTGAAATTGTAATCATTTGTTTGCCTGTACGTGTACCGATTTCCGGCCCATTCGTAAACTCATTCGTAGTGCGCCTTTTGTTTTACTTAGAGTGTACACGGCGACGAGTGGTGTGCCAGATAGAGCAACTTCATACACGGCGTGGACATGGGCACGTCCTAACGAGGTATCTCCTTTCGACCATTCTGCCTCGTCTCTACATCGGTCCATCTTGCAGTACTAATTCCGTACACTAGATGGCGTGTACACACAACTTCACTTCCATACCGTACCTCAGCGGCGGAGGCTCACATCTCCGCGTGGTATTATCTAGAGCGCTCGGAAGCGTCCAGAATGGTGTTTTAGGGGGGGTCACAAATATTTTGTCTGGTGCGCTTGAAAATAACTCCGACAATATGCACACTAACTTTCGTTGTAAAGAGAATGAACGTATAAATAACATTTTTCCGAACTGCGCTCAACTTTCTTAAGGGGAGTAGGACGTCAGACGGACTGACTTGGAGCAGGAGAGACACCACATGACTTTGTAATTTCCATTGCCTATACTTTTACAAATAAATTCATAAAACTAGGTCAGCAAGACGAGGAAGGATTCAGAATTCACACTCATTCCAGTGGAAGTTCAAAAAGACAACAAAATAAATATTTTTTACATGTGAAATTTCATCATTTTTTCACTTACTATTGGCTGCATTTGTTCCTATAGGTACACTTTTCTTCGTAAATAAAAGAGATTCTTCGATAAATTTTGCACAGCATACAAACCATACTTACAGGTGTATGAAACTCTAGAATTTATTTACTTTATGAAAAAATGAATGAGCTGTTACATTTTAAACTTCATGTTTAAAAAAACTCTAATTTTATAGTCAATTATCTCAATTTTTACGACAGTTTTTAATAGATTCGGAAAATTCTAGAGTTTCATACACCTGTAAGTATATTTTGCATGCTGTAGAAAATTCGTCGAAGAATCTCTTTCACTTATGAAGAAAAGTGTGCCTATAGCAACAAATGCAGCCAATAGTAAGTGAAAAATGATGAAATTTCACATACAAAAAAAATTAATTTGTCATGTATCTGAACTTCCACTGCTATGAGTGTGAACCCTGAATCATTCCTGGTCGTGCTGACAAAGTTTTATGAATGTATTTGTAAAAGTATAGACAGCAGAAATTAAAATGTCCTGTGGTGCCTCTCCTGATCCAAGTCAGCCCGTTTGACGTCCTACCTCCCTAAAATACAACAAGTAGGGTGTGTGTGGGTGTGTGTATTACACCGGCGACCTGGAAACGACGGAGCGGCTTCGTCCTCGCCGTAGCCCTCAGTGGTTCACAACAGGCTACAGCAGTCCACTCACCCCACTGCCGCCCGACACCGAACCCAAGGTTATTGTGCGGTTCGGCCCCCAGTGGTCCCCCGAACCCCCCCCCCCCCCTCCCCTCCCCTCCCCTCCACTCCCTCGGGAACGTCTCATACCAGACAAGTGTAACCCCAAATTCCGTGTGGTAGAGTAATTATGGTGTACGCGTACGTGGAGACAGTGTTTGCGCAGCAATCGCCAACGTAGTGTAACTAAGGCGGAATAAGGGGAACCAGCCTGCATTCTCCGAGGCAGATGGAAAACCTCCTTAAAAACCATCGACAGGCTGGCCGGCACACCAGACCTCGACACTAATGCACCTGGCAGATTCGTGCCGGGGACCGGTACGCCTTCCCGCTTGGGGAGCAGCGCGTTAGCCCACTCGGCTAGCCGGGGGGGCTAAAAGTAGGGTAGTGGATATGCCATTAAATATTACGGAGACCCTAAGACCGCTCACGAGGAAGTAGTAACCGTGGTTCTCTTTACGCACGTGGCTTGTCCGTATGTTTGCTACAAAGTCTGCAGTGCTACAAGCAATCGCTTAAGGAGATGGTCATTCTGGAAGCTGCAATGAGGAAACCGAAAGTGGCCGTACAGCGACTTAACGACTCGCTGCCAGGCCCTCAGTAAACACGGAGCTTCCGCGTCTGCCACCAGAAACACGGCCTGTCTGCTGTGCTGTTACGTCGCCGAGGCTGTCATCAGTGCCTGCGGTCCCACCCCCAGACACGGCAGTGCGGCGTTGATTGCCAGCTGCGTTTTGTGTACAGAAAGTTAGCGCGCAGTCGCGGAAAGCTGTAACACTGTGCGGAAGTGGAGGCGGCGTCACACGAGGGAGCGCGCGCCTCCAGTTACCACCACTCCTGGCTTCCGCACTGCCTGTGCGGCAGGTGCGGCCGCCTCAGTGGTGGTCAGATCCCAAGGCTTCGAGCGCTGACTGCTGGAGGATGACCAGGAGTCCTTACATACGGCTGTGATAAGAAAGATGCTTGAGTATCAGGCTAATACTCTCCTCCCTCCCTTTCTCCTCCCCCCTCCCCCCCCCCCCTATTTCTACATACAGTGACTTTTGATTTAACTTGAGACAACTAAATGTCTCTAAAACGACGCATTGTAACGGAAAAAAAATGTTCTCGGTGAAAATGTTAGTAAAGAGGTAGAACTGGCCGCCTCCTAGCCACCCGTCCTGCGTGGACGGGGTCAACATTCTATTTTCAAACGGGATATCCCCCCCCCCCCCCCCACGTTTTTATTTCATGATCGGATTATACGCCAGAAAAGACGTACGGTCAACTGGAACGAATGTTCTCCATTCGTAGTAGATGCCGCTTTAAACGACAACTATCAGGCGCGTCTGTTTTTGCAATTAAGAACCAGCCCATTTGATTCTACCTTTCATTTACGATGCAAACGTAAACCTTTGACTTCTAACGGTTGATATTTATATCAGAAATTAACTTTAATATTGCAAATGTGATTGTACAGTACAAATAATGTGGCTAGACATTGACATTTCTGGCAAATAAGCTGTTTGTGCTTCTGACGTAGTTTTCTGTTCCCTGAGCCCCCAAACCGTCGGGATTAGAGATGGGCAAACTCGTTCATCTTTGGGAACTACTAGTTCACTGCTGATCGTTCTTTTTTGGCAACTGTTCATTTTTACTCGTTCACTGTTCATTTGTGCTTAGTATATGGTTCTTATGAAAAACTGGAAAGTAGTAGTGTAGATGACTGAAGGATGGAGGGCACCAAGAGGGGGCACTTGCCTCCCCCCTGGAGTACAGAGCTTTTACTCATAACAGATACAGATACAACAAACAGACAAATATGTAATAATTAGGCAGTGAAGAAGTAACAAGCTAATGCAAGCAATAATGGCGAAACAATCGATGACGATGTGTAGAGAGCTGGAGAATAGAACATGAAAATCTCACGCGACGCGCATGGGCTATAGCACATGTAGTCTTGTAAACCTGTTGGTGGCTGTTTCCCAACTTAATAGACCACAAATGTCTTGTATAAAATTCTTCGTTTCGACTTCCACTACATAGATATGCTACGTTGTAAACAATAATCGTTTACACCCTATATATACTTCACGTTGTCTCTGAGTTCGTAGGCGAAGTAGACTTTACGGAAGCATAAAATAAAATGTGGTTTTCCCATCATACTTGCGTCACACACTTAGTAAAAATTAGGTTTTTATGTTGCATTATTAAAGTTAATGCATCAATAATAACAATAATAATTAAGTTCGCAGTAATAAAGTTTTTGGTTTGAAATCTCCTTCTGAACAAATTTTTTTGAGATAATAAGTAAATACGATTTTATGGCAATCTATGTCTTTTCAAATGGAGAGGCACCGCTTTTGCTACTGAGCCAAAATGACCCACAACCCACTTCTTTTTTCCCAAAGAAACCAAACTAGCAGATAATGCAAATTGGAAACTACCAAACTTAAAAATAATTAGAGTCTTCCTAAATGTAATGTTTTGTATATGAAAGATACACGACAATCGTTTTATATGAATTTTCTTACACTAAAAATTAAGCATATTATTGAAAGTTAGTTGCTAAATCAAGTCGATGAAACCAAAAAATATATGAGTAACAAAAAAAACTTGCCTTGTTATAAGTATGTCTTCTGCGGTTCATCAATATAATGAAGTGAGCTGATATACCCTTTTGTTACCTGAAAAGACGTACCTACTACATACAACGTGATTTTTATGTAATTTACGTAACTATAAAATACTTTTTGATTACCGGTCGTGGACGCTGAATAACCAGACCCAAGTGCAGGAACAGTTTGGAACACATGTAAAATGGGCGAGCGCAGTGAACGAAACGAACAACTGGATACTGAACTAACTAGGAGCAGTCGGCAGTGGAACTGGTCATGCGAAGAACGACGAGTGCAGCCGAGGGAGACCGAGACTGAGACAAGCACGCGACCGAGGCTGCAACGAGAACTGCCGAAGTGACCGCCGCGACCGAAGTGAACTAGTGAACTATGAACCGATCGTTCCTCGTTCCCGGGAACTATAAGTAGACCGCCGTGACCGAATTGAACTATGAACCGATCGTTCCTCGTTCCGGGAACTATGAGTAGACCACCGCGACCGAACTGAACTATGAACCGATCGTTCCTTGGAATTCGTTCCTCGGTCCTTTCGTTCATCTTGGTGAACCGTCCCTTTGCACCCGTTCGTTCGTGAACTACCCACCTCTAGTCGGAATGCGTGATGTCGGTGAAGGCCGACGAACCCCGCCATCAGGGTGACTGATTTCGGTATGTGTTTGCATCCACCCGCCGTTACTATGCCGCTGTTCGCTACGCTGCTACCGGCGGAATACGAACGACAACCATTGTAATGAGGTAAAACAGCCGTGAAGTGATAGTGACAGGGGAGCCTACCACGGATACTCACCGAACTCAAGCACACCAAAGGTGAGAGGCAAGGGGACTCATAGAAATCAAGCAAGCTAGTGGTGCGGCGGAAGGGAAATCAACCGAAATCAAGCACCGCAGTGGTGAGAGGCAACAGAAAGAAAACTGTTACATCCACGTCGTTGCTACTCGCTAAACTTACTTTCGAACCAGACACTGATACGGCTAACCATACTCTACTGCACAATCAAATTTCCATCACTAAAGTAAATTTGCGACATAAGCATCAACTGTTTGAACAGAAATGTTTGCGTTCACATCGCAAATGAAATGTAGAATCAAATGCCTCGTTTCTTAATTGCAGGATCAGGTACAGTCAATATTTGTGGATTACAACGACATCTGCCACGATTGGGAAACAAAGGTTTGAGTAAACCGTACTTAGTTTTTGGTGTAGAAATGGAATATGCCATGATAATGGGGAGTTCCTATATGAAGATACAAAGTTGATCCCGCCCACGCAGGAGGTGTGGTTAGGTGGTGCGTAGTTGTAGCTCAGACAGATTCCCCTCTACATCTTCTAGAGTGTTAGGCCTCGTGATGTTCCCCTTCAGTTTCTTCTACAAGATCGACCTTTCGAACACTTCAGGATCTTTTGATATTTACGGTTGCTGAACACTGCAGATATCCCGGCAGAGGAGTCGAAACGTCGATCGTGTAGAAGAGACTAAAGAGGAACATGACGCACCTTACCAACATAGCAGATTTCACCTTCAGTGGCAACGGCCAGAAACCCTGCAGACTTACATAATTACTAAGGAAATAAAAGAAAATTTCGGAGTAGGTATTAAAATCCATGGAGAAGAAATAAAAACTTTAAGGTTCGCCGATGACATTGTAATTCTGTCAGAGACAGCAAAGGACTTGCAAGAGCAGTTGAACGGAATGGACAGGGCCTTGAAAGGAGGGTATAAGATGAATATCAACAAAAGCAAATCAAGGATAATGGAATGTAGTCGAATTAAGTCGGGTGATGCTGAGGGTATTAGATTAGGAAATGAGACACTTAAAGTAGTAAATTGAGTTTTGCTATTTGGGGAGCAAAATAACTGATGATGGTCGAAGTAGAGAGGATATAAAATGTAGACTGGCAATGGCAAGGAAAGCGCTTCTGAAGAAGAGAAATTTGTTAACATCGAGTATAGATTTAAGTGTTAGGAAGTCATTTCTGAAAGTAGTTGTATGGAGTGTAGCCATGTATGGAAGTGAAACATGGACGACAAATAGTTTAGACAAGAAGAGAACAGAAGCTTGTGAAATGTGATGCTACAGAAGAATGCTGAAGATTAGATGGGCAGATCACATAACTAATGAGGAGGTATTGAATAGAATTGGGGAGAAGAGGAGTTTGTGGCACAACTTGACTAGAAGAAGGTATCGGTTGGTAGGACATGTTCAGAGGCATCAAGGGATCATCAATTTAGTATTGGAGGGCAGCGTGGAGGGTAAAAATCGTAGAGAGAGACCAAGAGATGAATACACTAAGCAGATTCAGAAGGATGTAGGCTGCAGTACGTACTGAGAGATGAAGCAGCTTGCACAGGATAGAGTAGCATGGAGAGCTGCACCAAACCAGTCTCTGGACTGAAGACCACAACAACAACAACAAGAAGGTGTTTGGGTGCGACAAGTACGCAGATATAGTAGAAGAGAAACGGGTGACCTAAAAGCGATTAAGAGAGAATCGATGCATTCTTCGAAGTTCAGAGTGAGTGCAGTTGGTAGCCAGAGTCGACATCCGTGAGACCGAATTCAGTGCGCGGAAGTCGCTTCGTGGCACACAGTGAGGTCCCGGGGTCTGCTGACGTCTGGCAGGGGAGTTATTTTGCCGCTGCCGGTCCGTGGCAGGTGTTCGTCAATTAGTTCTTCCTGAGTTTTACCTCGTTTTGGCGTAAAAACAGCTCATTAGCTTCCAAACGATTACTACTGGCCCGGCTAACTACCTTACGACAACCGCAGGTGTCCTGCGTGTGATTTGATCTAGTGTACACAGCCTTTATTGAATCATCACAGTGGCTGTAAAATCAAGTATTTTTACCGCTCTCAAATGGTTCAAATGGCTCTGAGCACTATGGGACTCAACTGCTGAGGTCATTAGTCCCCTAGAACTTAGAACTAGTTAAACCTAACTAACCTAAGGACATCACAAACATCCATGCCCGAGACAGGATTCGAACCTGCGACCGTAGCGGTCTTGCGGTTCCAGACTGCAGCGCCTTTAACCGCACGGCCACTTCGGCCGGCTACCGCTCTCAGTCTAAGCTAAAACTACCACTCAGTTGCTATTGGTCGGTAAGAAAAAGTGTACGCTCCCCACCTTGTATATAACCACTGTGCTGTTGAATAAGTATTTGCAATTTTGACGTTTACCGGGCGAGGTGGCTGAGTGGTTAACAACTGCACTCAAACCGATTTGGAATGCGGTTCTAATTCCGTCCTGAGGCGCCACTGCTTTTTTAAATTACTTCAGGCAGTTGCTCAGACGGCATATTAAACAGACGACTGCGATTTCGTTTATCATGGTGCCACTCATCTGCAGCTCGTGAAGTTGGTTGATTGCTTGCTGGGGGGGGGGGGGGGGGGGGGAGGGAAACAGACAGCGAACTCATCGATCTCATCGGATTAGGGAAGAATGGGGAAGGAAGTCGGCCCCACCATTTCAGAGGAACCATCCCGGCATTTGCCTTAAGCGATTTAGGGAAATCATGGAAAACCTAAATCAGGATGGCCAGACGCGAGTTTCAACCGCCATCCTCCCGAATACGAGCGCAGAATACACAGATCGTCTTTCAAGGGCTGTTTTGTGGACATTCGTATTTCACATGTCTCGGTCTTTCTGGACTCACGGAAAGTGCCAGATACAGAGTGAACCAGAACTCCACTGACAAGCTTTCAGAAACTGCTCTGGAATACCTTCTCGTAATTTTGATATAAAGGACTCACAGTCTCCGGCCGCTCGTTACAGTCATTGCATTTCGTTTGGTTTCTTGCCGCCATATAAGCAGAGCATCTGTACTGCACAACAGCGCAAACGTCACTAGTATGTGCTGTTTGTAATGTTTGGAAATGAGGTTGTTCCATTTATTCACGATACTTGCCGTTGACAAAAGTGAAGGCTACTTTCGTGATTATTTGTGCATCAAACCACTGGTATTAGGAGCACAATCCGCAACAATGAATTTCGGGAGTCGAGCTCTCATCACTTGACTGTCTAAGTTCATCCTACACAAAATGCACTTCTAAAGCACTCAGGGTCAAAATATAAAAACAAATAAAACTATTCTGACAGGTAGTCCAAGGCTTACTTTAAAAATGGCAACACCAGATTCCCTGATCCGCTTATCCTCCCAAGCGTTGGTTCAGTAAGGCGGTAAACTGCGGTCACATCAGCTGCCTCTCCGTGCACCACTAGTTCGTAAACATGAGTACGACTCTGAGAGACTCTACTGATCCACCAGCCGTTCCCTAACATCCCAGAGATATTACAAAGTCTATGGAGAGACACCGTGCTAATGGTTAATTGTGTCAAATCGGTCACATTTATGGTACTATCACCAACCTTAAAAAAGATCTAAAAAAACATTGAGGAAGGCATTACCAGTTCAGCCAATTTGTGTATTTAAGTACATTATCAAGCTTAACCAGGTGGACTGGTGTTTCTAGTTCCTCAAGCAGGTCAAGTTTCTTTCTTTTCTTTCCCACATGCATCACCTCTAAGTCCTCTTCAACAGCACAAGTAAATTTGAACAGACAGGCGTGTGCAAAATAGTGTGTGCATCGTGTGAAGTGAAATATATAGGACAAACACGCAGTAAATTTTCAACAAGATCAGAGGGCATGCAGATGTTTTTAGACTGGGCAACTACTGCAAATCCGTAGTTACCAAACATATATATAGTACCTGAAAGGAATAGAAGAGGACTTAAGGGGTGTGATATGTGGATAAGGAAGGAAACGCACTCGACCTGGATGAGGAACTTGAATTAGCAATTCAGCGGGTTAAGATCGATGATGTACTTAGTATACAAGCTGGTGAGAATTGTAATGCCATCTTCAATGGTTTCCTTAGATCTATTTTGAGGTTGGCATTAGTACGATAAATGTGATCGATTTGACACAGCCAACCATTAAGATGTTGTCTTTCCATGTCCTTTGTAAAATTTTTGGAGTGTTATGGAACGGCTGATGGATCAGTGGAACCTGCCATTGCCGTGCAAATGTTTACGAGGCAGATGATTTGACCGGCGTTTACGGCCTTAGGGAAGCAACGCTTTGGAGGATGTGTGGTAACATGGATAATCGGATAACGAAACCTGGTGTTGCCATTTCTAAAGTAAGATTTGGATTTCATGTCCGAGCAATTTTATTTATTTTTGTATTTTAACCTTCAGTCCTTTTGAAGTGCATTTTGTGTACGCTTAACGTATACAGCCAGATAATGGGAGTTTGACTCCTGAAACGCGTTGCTGCGGATTATGTTACTAATATTAGTGGTTGTATGCCGAAATATTTATAACGATTAGCTTGGCGATCGCTACCACCGATCCTTAAATGGGCAACATTAGTCGTAGAACTGTGTAACTTCACTTTTTGCCCCGCACGCATTCACCGCTGCTCGGGTCTGCTTTTCCAGCAGCATTAGCAAATAAGATTAACACTGAGACAAAGCAGTATGAATAGGCCTACTGACCAAGAACTGGCCGATGTCCACGTCGTCAGCAGGTTCACGGAAGACCAGTACAGTGACCCTCTACCGAACTGTGCCCACAGCGACGCCAACCACATCGCAGTATTTCTGTATATTCCTGAGGGTTGTTGTATTATTCTGTTGTATTATTTTGTGTTGTACAGATTTATCATTGCATGTTGCAGACTTTTCATAGCTATGAAGGCATTTTCACAGAAAAAAAGGCGACTGCGGTAACAAAACGAATAAATCATAACTCAATTTTTACTCTGTAGCGAGTCGCCGGAAGCCATGGGTCCCTTTTACAAAAATATTTAGAAGCTATTATTGAACAATCTGTGAAAGTTTTCCGGTGGAGTTCTGCTTCATCTTGTATACCGACTTTTCACCACGTTAAGGGGAACCGTTTTATGGTCTCTAAAAATACACTCCTGCACCAGAGCATGCCTCTGTAGTTACTGATTTATTTTGTGCTACATAAAGAAAGCCGGTGTGGAAACGACCTTACGCATTTTTTTTCTCGTGAGCTATTGATTCAGTGTCCCAATCATTAATACTGGTGTTGCAGAGGAAGAAAGAATAATGAGCTGAATTTTCGAGAGTTTGTGTATTTTACAGTTTTTTCAGGTTTTTTAGCCTATAAAGTAGACAATTTGTCATTAAACGTCCTCTCAGCCATAACTGTGAACAGTAGTTACGAGATTTTCGAAAAAGTAAAAGCTGGTTTGCTGGCAGAATACGGATTCAGAGGTCTGGGTTGGATCCCTTGACCGTTCTAGGGTTTCTGTCTTTCAATTATCAGTTCTTTCGATTCTAGCGGTGTCTGTAATGTAAAAAATGCCTAGCTGCATAGTGGTTGGGAGCCCATGGTAAACAAAATGTTCCTCCTGTTATTGATTGCTTGGCTCAGTGCAAGGGTCGCAGGAAGGCAGAGGCCTACCATTTAACAACAGGTCGATACGTAGTAAGGACTGTGATTGTCAAAGGGACCTTTAAGTCCATGACAGTTTTACTTAGCTATTTCTATGATATTTGTTAACGCGAGAAAGAAAACTTCTTTCATTCAGTGTAGGTCATATGGCACTGGCGGTAATATTCAGCCAGCGACAAACTGCCGCGCCCATATTGTTAGAGCGAGCTGGAAAAAAAAAAAAAAAAAAAAAAAAAACTGCTTCACTTTCTGATGAGCGACGGAATCACTAGTACAGATTATTCAGTGTACGAGGATCTATCAGTTTATTCTAAACTTTATACGGATTTTTTTTTTACTCATCAATTTCCTCACTGGTTTGGTGCGCCCACCACCAATTGCTCTCCTGTGCCAGCCTCTTCACCTCACAGTACCCATGGCAACCTACGTCCTCAGTTATTTGCTGGCTGTGTTCCAATCTCTGTCTTCCTCTACAGTTTTTAAAGTTTCTACCCTCTTCACCTCCCTTTAGTACCATCGAAGTTATTCCCAGACGTCGTAACAGATGTCCTGTAATCCTGTCCCCTCTTCTTGTCAGTGTTTTCCACGTACTCCTTTCCCCTCCGGTTCTGCGCAGAACCTACTCATTCCTTATCTTAGCAGTCCATCTAATTTTAAACATTTGTTTGTTGCACCACATCTCAAATGCTTCGATTCTCTTCTGTACAGATTTCTTTACATCCATGTATCACTACCATTTAGTGCTATACTCCAAAGGGACAATCTCTGAATTTTCTTCCTCAAATTGAGCCCTGTGTCTGATACTAACAGAACTCCCTTGGCCAGGAATACCCTCTTTGCCAGGTCTGGCCTGCTTTTGATGTCCTCCTTGCTGCGTGCGACACGGGTTATTTTGCTGCTTAGGTAGAAGAACTCCTTAACTTCATCTAATTCGTGCTCATCAATCCTGGCGTCAAGTCTATCGCTATTCTCGTGTCTGCTAATACTCATTACTTCCCTTTTTCTTCGATTTACTCTCAATCCATAATCTCTACTGATTAGACCATTCCATTCAACAGATCCTGTAATTCTCCTTCACTTTCATTGAGGATAGCAATGTCGTCAACGAAACTTATCATTGATATCCTATCACTTTTAATTTTTAATTATACTCTTGAACCTTTCTTTTATTTCCAGCATCGCTTCTTCCATGTATAGATTTAACAGTAGGGGCGAAAGTCTGCATCAGTGTCTTACGCCCTTTTTAATTCGAGCGCTACGTTCTTGGTCTTCCACTTAGCTCTTCTACAAGTCAGATATTATCCGTCCCTGCCTATAGTTTATCTCTGTTTTCCTCAGAATTTCGAACATCTTGCACCATTTGATACAGTCGAACGGTTTCTCCAGCTCGACAAATTCGAAAACGATTACGCATATTTGTACCATCAACATTGGCGTCATATTTTACCTAACGCGTAATCTTCTCTCTCTTGGTCGTCTCGGGCACCAATCCGTGATGCTCTTGGTGATCTATTGAGGATTAGTTCCGAAGATTCTTTCTCCGAAGCCTAAGGAGGAGGGGACCTGGCCACAAGAGGATGTAGTTTGGGGTGAACTGACAACGAAGCGAAGCACTGCGAGGAGAGAAGCTGTGGATGGAAATTCCTGGGAGTATGCCAGAGGTACAAAACGTCATCTGCTTGCCTCACTTTTCACTGCAATAGTACAACATGGGCTGACTGCAGTGGTTAGAGAATGAAACTAGAGTGACGGGTGTATCAACTATTTTATAATTCGAATTCATTTAGCATATATTTGTAAATTAAAAGGTCAAAAACAGTCTTCCTTTACGATAGTACATTTTCAATATCAAAAAACTTTTAAGCTGATTGATTTTGAAAATTAGTCAAGTGGGACACGAACTTAACTAGGTCCATGTTTTCATGTGAACCTAGGATCTATAGACTTAAATTTATAACTCTAGAATGTTTTTATAGGGATGACAATTACGGGAAAAAATTAACCAATCAGTGCGACACCAAAATTTTTCGACTGGCACTGAAAAATATGAAATATCGCACAAAAGTTATCAATATAACATTTGAAGAATGCTTTGCCATACCACACAGCAAAGTTTTGTACAATCAGTAAAGTTTTCTGGGAAATATACGCCCAACTACATATAAGTTATGTACAAATCACATGAATCGTCTATAGCGTGTAAGAACACGCGATTAGCTACTTCAGGCATTCTTTAAATGGAGAAGATGGTGATTTCATCTGATTTTCGTGAAACGGACTCACTATAAACACACTCTAACACATTTGATTCAAAGAATGGCTCTGAGCACTATGGGACTCAACTGCTGAGGTCATTAGTCCCCTAGAACTTAGAACTAGTTAAACCTAACTAACCTAAGGACATCACACACATCCATGCCCGAGGCAGGATTCGAACCTGAGACCGTAGCGGTCTCGCGGTTCCAGACTGCAGCGCCAGAACCGCGCGGCCACTTCGGCCGGCACACATTTGATTGCTCATAGCCTTGTGCATTTCCACCTCACTGTCCGTAGAATTTTTGCTACTTCTAAAAGCATCGCACTACATGCTAGCAGTAAACAGGTATGAGATATGGACATCCTAATGATCAAATATGCGGATTACATTAGTGGGAAATACGTAACTCGTCAGCCACGAAATGGTTAACACGCGCACAGCTTTACATGCGCCTTGCGTAAGGGAGACATTGTCACAGAAATGTAGTAATTGGTTATAATAATACTAGAAAATAAATGGCAAAGAATTTTACTAATGCCATATTCATAACATATGAATATAGAAAATTTTATTACATCAACACAGGTTTAGCGTAGAGTGTATTTCTATCTCAGTAATAATGTACTAAAAAGGTAACATACACTCGAAGGAATAAAAACGACGCACCATGAAGGAATCATCCGAACTGGACGGAGATTGATAGTTGCGATGTACATGTGCAGACAAACAGATATTTCAATTTCACAAATGATAACTGACTTATTCAAGAGAAAGTACAAATCGAGCGCGTCACTAGCGTGATGGTCAACCTTTGGCCCTTGTGCAAGCAGTTACGGAGGTTGGCACTGATTTACAGAGTTTTTGGATGTTCTCCCAAATTATGTTCAACTGCCCCGTTAGATGGTCAAAATCCTGCTGTGCTTGGGGGGGCCCTGCCCACAATGCTCCAAAAGTCCTCAACCGGGGACTGATCCGGCGACCTTGCTGGCCAGGGCAGGTTTTGGCAAGCACGAAGACAAGTGGAGCAAACTCTCGCCATGTTCAGGCGCTCATTATCTCGATGAAATGTAAGCCCGTGATGGCTTTCCCGGAAGGGAAACAAAACGGGGTGTAGAATATCTTGAACGTACCGCTGCGCTGTAAGATTGTCACGGATGACAACCAAAGAAATGGCATCCCACACCATCACTCCTAGTTGTCGACCCATATGGTTCAAATGGCTCTGAGCACTATGGGAGTTAACATCTGAGGTCATCAGTCCCCGAGAACTTAGAACTACTTAAACCTAACTAACCTAAGGACATCACACACATCCATGCCCGAGGCAGGACTCGAACCTGTGACCGTAGCAGTCGCGCGGTTCCAGACTGAAGTGCCTAGAACCGCTCGGCCATCGCGGCCGGCTGTCGACCCATATGGCAGGCGATGGTGTCCCATCGCTGTCCGGGGGTTCTCCAGACATGTCTTCGGCATGCAACCTCATTGATTGCAGTGGAGTTGTCTTCAAAGACGAGTCCCGCTTCGAATAGAGCCATGATGACAAGTGAAGACGTGTCTGGGTAGCTGGGATAGCAACCTGACTGTCGCCCGCCATATCTCCCGACAACCAGGAGTGAGGGTCTGGTCGTCCGCGATATCACTACAGCAAAGCAATACAGCGACACGTCAACGATATTCTGCGCTCTGTTTCGTTTCCCTTTATGGAAAACCATTGTGGTCTTACATTTCAGCAAGATAATGGCCGCCCGCACACGGTGACATATTATACCGCTTCCTTCGTGCTTGCCAAACACTAACTTGGCTGGCAAGGTCACCGAATCTGTCCCCAGCTGAGACCGTTTCGGGAATTATGGGCGGGGTTCTTCAACCAGCTCGAGATTATGACGATCTAAGGCACCAATTGGACAGAATTTGGCACGATATCCTTCAGGAAGCGATCAAGCAATTCTATCAATTACTGCCAAACCGAATTTTTTGTTGCATAATGGCCAGAAGTAGACCAGCGCGTTGCTGGCTTGGTCAATTTGTGAAGCTGTTTCTTTCTCTTGAATAACTGATCCAGTTGTTCTGAAATTTTGTTTAAACTATACAGTTTGCACTATTTTCTGACGTAGTCGCCACCAACATTGAGACATTTGTGGAAGACTGCAATCAGTTTGAAGAAACAAATGGTTCAAATGGCTCTAAGCACTATGGGACTTAACATCTGAGGTCATCAGTCCCCTAGACTTAGATGTACTTAAACCTAACTAACCTAAGGACTACACAAACATCCATGCACGAAGCAGGATTCGAACCTGTGACCGTAGCAGCCGCGTTGTTCCGAACTGAAGCGCTTAGAACCGGTCGACCACAGCGGCTGGCTTTGAAGAAACCATTTTAGTAAGACTCACTGCCCTGCGATACAAGGAACTGTCGCACAGCCTGCTTCCCCTTAGCATTGGTTTGGAAGCCATATCACGGCAGTGCGGCTTTCAAGGCAGGAAACACGTGAAAATATTTCTCTGAACATGCAACACCAGCGACCTACCTTTTGATGAGACATGACCTGTTTACCGTACGCGGTCTGTAGGCGTTCATGACTGACCGACACACTAGTATCATGTGTCCATTCATACCTGACACCAACACGCGCTTCTATTGGCGGCCACGTCCATCTGACATCGTGACGTATACTCGAATAACGTCCGGCACGCCGGTTTGCAGCTAGTCTCTCTTCTTCAACGCTCTGTACACGCGTCATCGTTCCTGCGCTGACTTCGCTTCCGCCGTTGAACTAGCAACGGGTGTGGATTCACATGGTGTTTGTCTGTGCCATCTGGTGTACCATATTCTCTTTCAAACACAATGACTATCGGAACGACCCTGGTAATAAGTTATAAACGTAACATAGGAAGATACTATTTTGCAGAGCAGAATACATGTGTATTAAGTTAAAATAATAATAGATATAATAATAATTATATATATACTAAGATGGTATCTGTTCTTTCGGACATGTCCGAAAGAACAGATACCATCTTAGTATATATATAGTTAAGGCTCACCGGCCACTTGACCATCTTCTTATATTGTGTGAATGCACAAACAGTGGCCGAACTCTTACGGGAATCGGCAACGAGCCGCGAGTAATAAGTATAATGGGCAGGGGCACTACGAATGTAGTGCGGGACAATACGTTGAGAATGTGGGTTTCGCGGGAGGCGTGGCCGAGATAAACCCCTGCAGTCGCGCTATCATCTGTGTCCTCGGTGGCTTAGATGGATACAGCGGCTGCCATATAAACAGGAGATCCCGGTTCGAGTCCCGGTCGGGGCACACATTTTCATCTGTCCCCATTGACGTATGTCAACGCCTGTAAGAAGCTAAGGGTGTTCTTTTCATTGTAATTTCATTCTAACGAGCTGCATGGTCACCGATGGTATCTGTTCTTTAGGACAGATACCATCTTAGTATATACGAATGTAGTGCGGGACAATACGTTGAGAATGTGGGTTTCGCGGGAGGCGTGGCAGAGATAAATCCCTGCAATCGCGCTATCATCTGTGTCCTCGGTGGCTCAGATGGATACAGCGTCTGCCATATAAACAGGAGATCCCGGGTTCGAGTCCCGGTCGGGGCAAACATTTTCATATGTCCCCGTTGACGTATGTCAACGCCTGTAAGCAGCTAAAGGTGTTCACTTCATTGTAATATCATAATAATAATTGGCGTAACACCTCCTGTAGTACATACGTAGCGGGTCAAAAAAGAGTACCAACTAATAAATAAATAATGTTTCGGTTAATTCTGGAAATACGACTTTTTTTTCCAAACGCATCCTACAGGCATGGAAATACTGGGATATTCGTTTGGTAGCGTCCGTTCGAGGCGTTCGCCAGTGCGGTCTGTGGCTCTGCAGGTCGCAGCAGGTCGTTTAAATCCGCCGTGTCCGGCCGAGACGCCGGATGCCCTGTCAGTGGCGACTAATGTCCGCGGGGCTTTGTTTTGTTTTCGCAGCGGCAGAGCACGTGAGGTCGGCGACCTGGGGGCGGCACGGCGAGTCGTGTTCCGCAGCAGCCGCTCCGCTCGAACCGAGGTGGCGCGCGCCCGCAGAATCAACAAACTGCCTCGTGGCCGCCGACAGATCATCACCACTGACTTTCCGCTTCAGAACGAGTGGGACGCCGCCTCGTTCCGTCAAAGCAGCCACCCACGCAACAAGCTCTCCAGAGCTGCTCCAGCGGTCACTAAAAGTCCTGTTTTTTTTTTCTTACCTACAGAGCAAAACAACTTCATCAGTATACATTTACATCTGCTATACTCTACTTCGCAAGTCACCTTACAATGTACAATGAGGTGACAAAGTCATGGGTTACCTCCTAATATCGTGTCGTACCTCCTTTTTCCCGGCGTAGACCAGCAGCTCGATGTGGCGTGGACGCAACAAGTCACTGGAAGTGCCTGCAGAAGTACTGAGCCACGTTGCCTCTGCAGCCGTCCACAATTGCGAAAGTGCTACCAGTGCAGCATTTGGTGCACGAACTAGCCTCTCGATTATGTCCCATATACATCCAATGGGTAGCCAAAGGATTCGCTCGAGGTCTCCAGAATATTCTTCAAACCAAACGTCAACAACTGTCGCTCCGTGTCATGGCGCATTGTCATCCACAAAAATTCTGTCGTTGTTTGTGAGCATGAAGTCCGTGAATGGCAGCAAATGCTCTCCAAGTAGCCGAACTTAACCATTTCCAGTCAATGACCGGTTCAGTTGGACCAGAGGATCCAGTCCATTCCATGTACACAGACCACACCGTTACAGAGTCACCACCAGCTCGCACAGTGTCTTGTTGACAACTTGGATCCGTGGCTTCGTGGGGTCTGCGCCACACTCTAACCCTACCATCAGCTCTTACCAACTGAAATCGGGACTCATCTGACCCAGCCGCGGTTTTCCAGTCGTCTGGGTGGTGGTGGGTAGTGTTTAACGTCCCGTCGACAACGGGATCATTAGAGACGGAGCGCAAGCTCGGGTTAGGGAAGGATTGGGAAGGAAATCGGCCGTGCCCTTTCAAAGGAACCATCCCGGCATTTGCCTGAAACGATTTAGGGAAATCACGGAAAACCTAAATCAGGATGGCTGGAGACGGGATTGAACCGTCGTCCTTTTGAATGCGAGTCCAGTGTACAGTCATCTGGGGTCCAACCGACATGGTCACAAGCCCAGGAGACGCCCTGCAGGCGATGTCGTGTTGTTAGCAAAGGCACTCTTGTCGATCGTCTGCTGCCATAGTCCATTAATCCGAAATTTCGCCCCACTATCGTAACGAATACGTCCGTCGTACGCGCCACATTGATTTCTGCGGTTATTTCACGTTGTGTGCTTGTCTGTTAACACTGATACTCCTACGAAAACGTCGCTTCTCTCGGTCGTTAAATGAAGGCTGTCGTCACTGCATTGTCCATGGTGAGAGGTAATGCCTGAAATTTGCTATCCTCAGAAAATTATTGAAACTGTGGGTCTCGGAATTTTGAATTCGCTAGCAATTTCCGAAATGGAGCGTCCCATGCGTCTAGCTCCAGCTACCATTCGGCGTTCAAAGTTTGTTAGTTCCCGTCGTGCGGCCCTAATCACGTCGGAAACCTTTGCACGTGAGTCACCGGCCGTGTTCCATTCTAAAATTGTGCATGCGAAGAATGCTTGTCGATAAACCTACGTGTGAGCTCTGAATTTCTCGCATTTTATCTCCGTGGTAAT
Organism: Schistocerca piceifrons; assembly: GCF_021461385.2. Lineage (NCBI taxonomy): Eukaryota > Metazoa > Arthropoda > Insecta > Orthoptera > Acrididae > Schistocerca > Schistocerca piceifrons. Next base: position 532,591,002 of record NC_060144.1, on the reverse strand, counting down.
ATCGCGATACGCTTGTGGGTGGCACTAATATGGTACTCAATTCTTCTTGGAATGTATCTTTTTGGAATATCTATAAGAAACCTCCCTGTGATGCCCAACGTCTCTCCTGTAGCATCTGTGTTAAAGTCGCAGAGTGATGAATAATACCGGAATATTGGTCATACCGGTTTCTTAAGGCATTATGTTGTCGATGGTTTACATTTCCTCAAGGTTCTTCCAATAAATCTCACCCCACCATCTGCTTTTCCTACAGTTGGTTATGTGGTCTTCCTCTTTACGTTGCTCTGAACGATTATTTCTAGATATTTTACAATTATTACTGATTTCAGTGTTGTGTCGCCAATAATAAAAATCGAACAGTAGTGGATCTATTCGACCTCTTATGTGAAACTCCTTACATTTATTTACGTTACGGGGAAATGCCAGTTACTGTGTCAATCATCAGATCATACTCGTCTACAGATCTTGAAAATGTTAATGTGAGTAAAATTTGTTTTCCTAATGTTTGTAGCTCACAGAACCTGGAAACCGGAAAATAAGTTTAACTTTATTGTTTGGACTACGTTTCGAACTGGTGATATTTATTGTATGTACATAAGAGGAAGTTATGAAAAGCAGTGAAAAAAGAAGAAATAATCTCAAATACCTTATGCACCTATTTTTTCGTTCCATAGGCATTGTTATCAAAGAGCGATCCTCTTCATTTTCCGTCAGTTACTGCTTATCATGGGGGCATTCCGTTATCCCTTGCACCTACGTTCCATTTCTGAAATACTCAAAAGAGAGAGATCACCGCTCTCATCCACACACCACTACGATTTTCTAGGAAGAAATCCAAGAGTCGATTCCGAAATTACATTTTTAGTGACGTGCTACGTTTCACATACTCGTACGTGTGCAACACCTCACCTGCAAGTTCGTTGAAATCTTGTGCTTTGAATTTTCCCTCGAAACCAGTTGTAACTTTTTAGAGTATTGCTTTTTAATGTTGACTGAACCGGACTGACTTTAAAAATTTCTCCGAATTGCGGACTGATAAATATATCTACTCTGAATTTTCGAAACTGAAGCTGGGAAGTTTTTGACGTAAGTGAATGCAGAGCCATTTACATAAAAGCCTTAACAAAATTCTTAAGCTGATAATTATTAAAGTGTAACTAGAAATTTTAATTATTATTACTTCTTAGAAAGAAGAAAGCGTCATATATGTCTACAACTTCAATATGTAAAGCAAAATAGTATAATCACAAATATGTACACACGACGGGCGTATAATGAGTAATGAAAGACATTTTTTCTCAGCCAATTTCGGTTGCAAAAATGCGGAATTTGTTGTGGGACATCGGAGATTATTCCCGATTCAGACCTTGTAGTTTCATGAAGTTCCGATCGGTTTCGGTGCTATATGTAACCTTCAAAGTGGTGTCTGGGCAAAAGGTGCGACCCAAGCGGAGAGTTGTCATTGCCTTTCTTTTGACTGAAAACCAGACCATCACAGATATTCATAACCGCTCGCAGAATGTCTACGGAAGCACGATAGTGAACAAAAGCTCGGTGAGTCCTTGTGCGAGGCGTATGTCACACATACAACAACGTTACGCAAACCAGTCCGATGCCCGCGTGACGGCCAGCTTCACACAGCTGTGATACCTGCATTGTTGGAACGTGCGGACACTCTCATTCAAAGTGATCGATGGATCCCAATTAAACACGCCTCTGCACAACTGGACCCATCTATTCGAAATGCTGACACACTCGTCCACCGGCTGGGATACTCGGAGGTGTGTGGCCGCTGGGATCGTCACGCCTAACAGAAGACCATGAAGATCAACGAAGGACCGTCTGTCGGAACTGCTTGCGCGTTACGAGGCTGATCGTATCAATTTTTTGTCTCATATTGTCGCAGGGAATGAAACTTGTGTTCATCATTTCGAACCCGTGCCGTGCTACCTTTCCTCCACAGAAAAAGAAAAGCCGCAACCTCAGCCTGTAAAATCACGGCGACGGTCTTTTGGACTGTGAACTGTTTTGATGTCCTCCCTCTTGGTGCAACGAGGAACTCTAAACTGTATTGTACTGCCCTTGGGAAACTGAACAAACGACTTCAGCGAGTTCGTCATCACAGATATGCAAACGAACTACTTCTTCACGATGTTCTTCGTGATGCTGTACCTAGAAATGGGGCCGGTCTCATACGATGATGTGGTACCACTCTTGTGTCACGTGTTGTCGATGGGCGGACCACAGTCGGCGCCCTTCTTTCCGCTGCTGCAACCGGGAAGCCGAAATAAAGGCTGCCGTACTGACAGTCCGTGGCGATCAAGAAGTTGCACTGACCGTGTGCCACCCCATCAGTGTAAGTACAGTGTGTGGTGCTCAGAATATACCCGATCGACATCAACATGCTGAGTTGTACTGATTGAAGATCGGCAGACCAGACAAACTAATGGAAATCAGGGGGAAGACTTAATCAACAGACGCCAAGTACAACAGTGGAAAGTGAATGCGTGGCAGCGTATATGGGAACACAGTGTCATAGGCCGTAGAGTTTACTCCTTTTCCCCGAAATCTGGAGGCGGTGAAAATGCGCCATGCTGATCCCGGCCAAGGCACGGTACACTCACCCGAAGCACTTTCGTCGAGTGCACATGTGTCAAGGAACAAAGTAATACTGTCGGTGGTCATGCACTCTCCAGCTTATACAGGTGTGGGGAAAAATATGAAACACCGAAAACATAAAGCATTAGGATGCCTAATACGGTGTAGGAAAACCGTTGGCACTCAAAACTTCCCGTCGTCTCAGAATTGGTAAACACAGGTTCTATATGGTTTTCAAGGGGACCCTTTACCGTTCTTCCTGCAAAATAGTGACAAATTCAGGTAATGATGATGGAGGTGGATGGCTGTCACGCACCTTTTACTCCAAAGTAGACCACAAAGGCTCAATAAAATTGAGAAGAAGTAAAGAGTCTTGTTTATGACGTTGAAACTACTGTTCATTTATTCATGAATGACGTGCGTTTCACCTAATTCAAGGCATCTTCCGATTGAGCGTTAACTGTAGATAAAACATGATGACAAAACATCTGCAAAAATAATTGTCCTCGCCATGTTCAAGAAAAATAGTCGAGGCAAGTATATGCTCAAGTCTTGTATTAAAAGCGTAACAAATAATAACCTATCCGGGACGCGCAATGTGGCCTAGTGAATATAAGGCAAGGTCAGACCCGACGAATAAAGAGTAACTAGACTCTATAGGCAAACCAGACCGATGAACCTGACCCACAGGAAGTATCCGATACAGAAAGGAGCCAAAACTCAGATTCCAACAGTAATAACTGATAATTAATCAGCAACGCAATGCAGAAAAACTGGAGCACTCAACATCACATTAAAAGCTGTCGGATTGACGGCTAACTGCCTGTACACAGAAGACATTAAGACAAACAGCTATAGCCGTGCCAGTCTGTGTCCTAAATGGACACGTTAAACTTGTAATAGCTGTATTAGTACCACTAGATAGTATGTAATGTATGTTATAGGTGCAGAAATCGTACCTGCGCTGCACTATGCGAACAACAGTCATGTTAAACCGGATACAGGTAGAACTTAAATACACTAACCACACACACAGAACAATAAACGGATTTATATTACACTAGAACAGATCAGTAATCAGAAATGAATAATATAGCAGAAAGGCTAAAGGCAGTGACTTAAATTTAATCCCGAGATGCTTCCGTACAGTCAGTCAACCACTTGGTTTAGTAATCAGTAAGCCAAGCAAAGACGAATGGATGCATGTGTATCAGGGAGGTCTTTGCATTTGAAATGCACTCGTAGTGGGATCTCACACATTCTATCCCAAGTTAATACTTACAGATTCGTAATGTAGTGTTATTTTTAGTTTTTATTCAATTGTCACTGTCATAAATACATTCTACGGAATTTTAAGACATAGCAATAAAAATGTCATTAAGTGAAACAAGTTTAGTGTTACCAGTCACTGTTTATTTACCTCCACGACGTGTTTCAAAGGTTTAAACCTCCATCATCAGGTGGATTTACATTTATTAGTATGACATTTGTGTGTGTGTTGTGTTACAATTTTTTGGAGAAACTTGTGGCACTGTCTAGTGGAGAAACAATACATTACATCATAACATAGATTTGAGTTTCTTTTGACAGAAAATTGAAAGTCTATCTAACGGCAAACATAAAATAAGAAAATGGGATACCTCCAGCGGTCACAGATTCCTTTCACTGTCGTAACAGATCACAAAATATACTGTCATATTTTGTAAACAAATATGGCAACTGGATACTATTGGGTGCAGGGATCGTATAGCAGAAGAGAAAACATTATCACAAAGTACAATGAATATACATAGTAACAACATTATTACAGAATAAATTTTTAAGGATTTGGAGATGTTTGTTTTGAGGTGTCGAACACGTGCATTGGAATAAATACTTCAGGTATATAAATCCATCGGATTTATAATATATAAAATATAATACAATAATATAATACCATACGAATAAGCGAATGAAAATAAAGTAGACTAATTTTCGTGTTGAACAATCACTCACTTCAGATACCGTTCGAATCGTAAAGATGGCAGCATTAAGTGTTTGAACAAGACCTTGAACGTGGGATATCCACGACAGTTCACTGTCTATCTGAATACCTAGAAATTTGAACTGTTCAGGTTCACTAATCATATGCCCATTCCGTGAAATTAAAATGTTAGATTTTGTAGAACTTTGTGTTAGAAACTGTAAAAACTGAGTCTTTCTGTGATTTAGCGTTAGTTTATTTTCTACAAGTCATGAACTTATGTCATGAACTGCACTATTTGAAACCGAGCCAATGTTGCACACAACATCCTTTATTACCAAGCTAGTGCCATCAGCAACCAGAAACAGTTTAGAGTTACCCTAATACTAGAGGGCAAATCATTTATATAAATAATAAACAGGAGTGGACCCAACACTGATCCCTGGGGCACCCCCCACTTGACCATACCCCACTCAGACCCCACATCACAGCCATTCTCAACACTGTGAATAATGACCTTTTGCTATCTGTTGCTAAAGTAAGAGGTGAACCAATTGTGAGCTACTCCCCGTATTCCGTAATGGTCCAACTTATGGAGAAATATTTTGTGATCAACACAATCAAACGCCTTAGTTAAATTAAAAAAATGCCTCGTGTTCGAAACCTTTTGTTCAACCCATCATGTACCTGACAGAGAAAAGTGAATATATCATTTTCAGCTGTTAAATGACTTCTAAGGCCGAACTGTGCATTTGATAGCAAATCGTTGATATAAAATGATCAAGTATCCTTACGTACACAGCCTTTTCAAAACTTCAGCAAACATTGATGGCGTAGATACTGATCTAAAATTTTCTACATTATCCCTTTCTCCCTTTTTATGAAGCGGTTTTACTACTGAGTGCTTTAATCGCTCAGGAAACTGACCATTCCTAAAGGGAAAATTACAAATATGGCTAAATAGAGGTCTAACATGTGCAGCAAACTACTTTAATATTCTGCTACGCACTCCATCATATCCACGAGAGTCCTGTCTCCAGTGATTTAATTATCCATTAGCATTGTACTTGATAATGACATAAAAGCCGAAATCTGGATAATACAAAATATAAAGATAGTAATACACAGTCAAACAGCGCTTTACTCTTTTAAAAAATAATGTAGATAGCTTTAATCCACCCTATATAGTGCGCTTGCGCTGAAATACTACTCTCTTGCATATCCAAGCATTTGGTTCACTTCAGATCATTCTGGTGTACGTTGCATACCACTTTATGGTTGTACCGTTTTACCAGCCACCCGTGTGCAAAGGTAAAGAAAGTCTTTCGCTAAACTGATGAAACATGGGACTGTCTGAACAGCTATGAAATGACATAGATAATGCAACAGTATTTATTATGAAACATATTGATATACTATGGCTGCAGTAGACTGTTTACAGTATCTGGGCCAATATGAATAAATTGGCTACAGTTAAATTTAGATTCCACTGTGGTCTTCTCACTCGATGATAACTTTCTGTCCAGTGGATAGAACTTTCACGAGCGCCTTGCTGTCCACGAAATTCCAGTAGTGAAGTGCAAATAAGCGACTTGGCATTTCGGCCGGCCTGGTTTACTACCGTACAGAATGGCAACACTGACCGCGAGTTCAGGAATAGTCTCTAGAAACGAATTACCGAGATCTGGAGCCTCTTTCAAGTCGCGCTACATTAATCTGACTGGGCAAATAGGCGCGAGACAATCTCCTGACCCATGCCTCTTTGTCAGTGTCAGCCTGGAGAATTTCAGATGCAGTTGTGCGTGGAAATATGTGTTGCGAGCGAAATGCGTCGTTCTTAAGAAAATCTACGTTGTGAAACAAATAAGCAGTCTAACTGAAGAACTGGAGGATCTGTTAGTCGTTTGGGCTGAAGGCCCATGATTTACGGAGCGTTAAAGTTGCCCTTGCACGCTCGCAGCCTTTGCCGCCTACCAGAATTCTCTGTCTTACTCTGCTACGGTATTTTTTTCCCCCTGAAGTGTCAGTCCGTGGACATTATTTGAGATGCCTATGCGGACGATGTAGAATTAATAATTAGTTACAAAACTGAGTTAATCAAAACGATGGAAGGCTATAAATAAAATGGTTAATAAAAGAGGGCTGCGTGTAAATGAAGAGAAGGCAGTATCTGCTAAAAAGTAATGGATCCACTTACGGTCATATATGATTTGCCAAAGAATTGATTTCTTCAGGCACTTAGGGAACGTTTTTAATAAACACAGCAGAACGGCTACAGAAACATATGCCCGTCTAGCAACAGCTGACAGAATACTTTACAGCTGTGTCACTATTTTAAGTAAAATACCGCTTATCACGAACTTCAAAAATTGGCCAATATCAGTCAACCAATTAACCAATAATATCAGACAGACGTGAAGCTTTATTATGTAAAAAGAAAAAGCACTCCGTCTTCAGGACACAAGTGGCCCATCGGGACCATCCGACCGCCGTGTCATCCTCAGTTGAGGATGTGGACAGGAGGGGCGTGTGGTCAGCACACCGCTCTCATATAAAAAGAAAGATATAGAAAACATTAACATTCGAAATAAATATGTTAACATACATTTTTAGCACCCGTAATCGATGGAAATAACATAAAATGGAGAATAATGTAAGAAATGAAGACCTACAGGAGTTTCACAAACGCCGTAATATCGTCAAAGTGCGGAGGAAGAGAGGGTTGAGCTAGGTTGCCTACATGACAGGAATGTCCGAGAAAAGACTACCTACAACAGCACTCTCTAGGACAACAGCTGGAATGAGAGGAAGACGATAACCCAGAACTAGGAGGCAACTCAACATCCGAGATGGCGTAGCCGGGACGAAAATCAACTCAGGAAGGACAACCAATGCACTCTACAGAAAGGGATGGACGACGCTTGACCAGCAGGAATATGATCGTTAAGGCCCTGGCCACGTGTAAGGTAAGTCAGTCAACGCTAACAACTGTTTCCTAACTGCCTGTCTCGTGAGATTATAAATATAAACGGAAAAGGTACGTACTTTTTCTCCTGTAATACTTCATTAAGCGGTTGTCCCACATGTTTAATACTGGTGCAAGGACAAATAGGGCAGAATAAGCCAAACTTGTTGCCTGAATTGTCTAATCGAGTGAAGTGGCATAGTGACGAAGACACTTGCATCCTGTCCTGATCGGTTTTCCGCGCTTATCCCTGAATCTCTTAAGGCCAAGGCTCGGATTGTCCTTTCGAAAGGAAATGACTGATGTCTTTTCCCATCGCTGTCCAACAAGATCTTATGCCCCTCTTCTGAACCTCTTCGTTGATCGCACGATAAAAGTCTTCGGATCCTAAAACTGAACAGACACTTTATCTGATCTGAGATGACTTTGTAGAAGCTAAACTTCTCACCACTCGAGCTGCTTCTATTCAAAAACCGTTACAAACTGAGCTGTTGTCGTCGTCTTCAGTCTGAGGACTGTTTTGATGCAGCTCTCAGTGCTACTCCGTCCTCTGCAAGCCTGTTCGTTTCTGCATTTCTGTTGTAATCTACATATTCTTGAAATTACTTACTGAACTGAACCTTTGGTCTCTCCTACAAGTATTACCCCAAACCTTTCTCCACCAATACCAAACTGACGCTGATGCCCCAGGGTAGGCTACATTTATCGATTCTTTCTTTTAGTCAATATGCAACAGATATATATTCATCTAATCTTCAGCATTGTTTTGAAGCACCATATTTCAAAAGCTTCTATTCCCTTCTTGTCTATACTCCTTATCGGCCTCGATTCACATCCGTATAAAGCTATACTCTTGATAAATACATTCAGAAAAGGCTTCGTAAAACTCCTATTGCTGTTTGATGTTGAATATTTCCCTATTCTGACACGCTTTTTAGCTACTACGAGTCTACATTTTTTATATCCAATTTGTTTCGCGCATCCTCAGTTGTTTTGTTGCTCAAACAGTAAAATTCGTCTAATACATTGGCATATCATTTCCTTCCGTAATTCCTTCAGCATCACCGAATATAATCATATTACGCTACATTGCTCTTGTGATGTCCATCTTACATTATCAATCGATCCTGTTCATTCGATATTCTCAGATATTAGCCGTCTCTGAATTACAATGCAATCGGCAAACGTTAAAGATTCTTTTGCTCTCCCTAAATTATCATTCCGTTTCTAAATTTCTTTCGGCTGCCTTTCCTGTTCGCTCTGCGTACTTTTTGAACAATAGACGGGGTAGGTTACAATCCTGTCTCACTCCCTTGTCCATTACTTCTCGCTTTACGTAGCCTTCGAGTTCGGCTTACACCAGTCTTTCGATTCTTCGGTCAGTGATTCTTTGTAGTTTTGGACACATTACTTATTAAACTGATAGCTGGTAACATTGACACCTGTCGGGAACGGCCACCTACAACTAATGCTATCTTGTAGGCAAAGGACAAAAAAAATTGTTAAGAAATATGAGTTATCTAATCATAACTTACGGTCTATAAATGATAATGGCATCTCAAGTGACAAAAATTATTAACAACAAATTAAGAAACTTAAAACTAATTAGCGTCAGTCTTCCTCCATGTGTCAGTGGCAGGTCGACTAAGCAACCTCAAAGTTCTGTGAAATATGTGTGGGAGTCAGCCAGGAGTGATTACTTCCTGTTGTCTGCCACTGCGAAATGAAATAACAGACGTAAATTTCAGGTTAAAAGATATTCGAAAATTAGAAACACATTTCTCAGAATTGAAGATTTTCAGGACTGTAAGTTGTAACGTACAAAGAGAAACATGACTGTTGGGGGTACTGGTGGTAATAGACTATGTGATCAAAATATTCCGACACCGCCAAAAACACACGTTTTTCATATTAGATGCATTGTGCTTTCACCTACTGCCAGGTACTCCGTATCAACGACCTGTGTAGTCATTAGACGTAGTGAGAGAGCAGAATGGGGCGCTCCGCGGAACTCACGGACTTCGAACGTGGTCAGATGATTGGGTGTCACTTATGTCATACGTCCGTACGCGGGATCTCTACACTCCTAAACATCCCTAGGTCCACTGTTTCCGATGTGATAGTGAAGTGGAAAAGTGAAGGGACACGTACAGCGCAAAACCGTACAGGCCGACCTCGTCTGTGGACTGACAGAGACCTCCGACAGTAGAAGAGGGCCGTAATGTCAGACATCTATCCAGACCATCACACAGGAATTCCAAACTGCATCAGGATCCACTGCAAGTACTATGGCAGTTAGGAGGGAGCTGAGAAAACTTGGATTTCATAGCCGAGCGGCTGTTCATAAGCCACACATCACGACGGTAAATGCCAAACGACGCCTCGGTTCGTGTAAGGAGCGTAAACATTGGAAAACTGAACAATGGAAAAACGTTGTGTGCAGTGACGATTCAAGGTATACAGTGTGGCGATCCGATGGCAGGGTGTCGGTATGGCGAATGCCCGATGAACATCTGCCAGCGTGTGTAGTGCCAACAGTAAAATTCGGAGGCGGTGGTGTTATGGTGTGGTCGTGTTTTTCATGGAGGGGGCTTGCACTCCTTGTTATTTTGCGTGGCACTATCACAGCACAGGCCTACAATGATGTTTCTAGCACCTTGTTGCTTCCCACTGTAGAAGAGCAATTCGGGGACGGCGACTGCATCTTTCTACACGATCGAGCACATGTTCATAATGCACGGTCTGTAGCGGAGTGGCTACACGACATCCGTGTAATGGACTGGCCTGCACAGAGTCCTAGCCTGAATCCTATAGAACAGCTTTGGAGTGTTTTGGAACGCCGACTTCTTGCGAGGCCTCACCTACCGACATCGATACCTCTCCTCAGTGCAGTCCTCCGAGAAGAATGGGCTACCATTCCCCAACAAACCTTCCAGCACCTGATTGAACGTCTGCCTTCGAGAGTTGAAGCTGTCTTCAAGGCTAAGGGTGGGCCAACACCATATTGAATTCCAGCAATACCGATGGAGGGCGCCACGAACTTGTAAGTTCAGCCAGGTGTCCATATACTTTTGGTCACATAGTGTATTCTTCGCTGTGGGACCTATTAATATAGTTTGGATAATATCATTTCTTCATCTACTTATACTCTTTCACTTCTCACCTTAATCCTTTTAATGGAGTCTCCTTTTCCGCTTTTTCAGTCCTTTTGTCTTCTATTTTTTTCCTTGTGCACCCGAAGTTGGGCCTTAATTTCTTTATTTCTGATTCTGTTGGGTTTTATATCGTCTCGAGTTCTTAGAAAATTCCTTTCTGAGTTTGGAATATCTTCGTTGTTTCTTGTTGAATTACAATGACTCACTTTATGAGGGAACCTAGAGGATAACATCCAACGTACAAAATATTGCGCGTGTTTCTTTTTGTGTTTAGGTTTTAGGTACTTATCGATTGTTTCACATACATAGTTCCTTTTATTTGGCCCATGGTTATAATACCCATAATCCATTTCATAACTAAAAAAAATTAAAGTGCTTTACATGTTTTTTTTTCTTTTTTTGGTAGTTAACAACAATTCTGTTTTGGAAATGAGTTTTTCTAAGACCGTAGTTTTACAATTTGATATTTTCATGTTAAATTCAAAACACGTTTTCTTAGTCATTGTTTCTCAACATCATAGAGAGGTCATCAACAAATGGAAATGAATTCGGCTGTAACGACCTATTCAGCTGAACCTCTGTATATCATCATGAATGTGAAATTTGAATTATTGAAAAGGTACTGTCTCTTCCCCTCTCATATAAATGTCATCTGGAATACTTAATGCAGTTTCAATTAGTCTAGGAGATTACTTTCTGCCGTTTGATTTGTATACATCATAGCTGTGAGAAAGACTGTGTTGGGAACCTTAGTTTATTGACTTTATTTTTCTATATTTCACATCAGCAGCCACTATCAGCCTCTTACCATAATACCCACCATGAATAAGATGTGTAATGTGTAGGTGTGTGAGTAGTTAGATGTGCACTTGTAAGTAGAGAAACAGGGTAGTTCCATCTTATTCTTTCTTTGCAGAGGTTGGGTAACTCTCTACTGAACTTTCTTTTCACACCTGGTTTGTAGCCTTAGATGGCCATGGACAACGTGACAACTTGAGTCTTTTTTTATTTTTTATTATTTTTCTTTAAGCAGGGCTTGCAACTCGTCGAGCAGAAACCAAACTGGGAAGCTGCTGAAATTTCCACTGCTTTCTCTGTCCAAACTTTGCCTGTAAACTTAAGAAGGAAGAATGTAACGACCTTTTTGGCTTTTTACAAGCTTTCACCAGAATGGTTAGGCGGTTGGCAATTCCTGAACATTTTGCCGCAAATACCCCCACTCTGTCATGATGCGCTGTTCACATGCCAGCTAAGGTGGAGTTCTAAAATGTTGAGGGGCAGCAATGTAACTGTGTAAGCTTGGTGCGCAAGACATGCTTATACGAGCTCATCTATTATTATTATTATTCGTTACAGTCAACTTTGGACTACGCTAAGCATCAGTCATTTCTTGTGCTATTTCTTGCGTTCTTCCCAGTACTTCTTCATTTTTTCTGGGTGGGCTTCTTTACGTTCTTGCGACCAGGTTGTTCCCGTCTTCTTTGATTGCGTTCGGTCTTTGAATCCCTGTATTTTGTTGATGGCATTCCTATATTCCATTCTGTTGTAAACTGTCTCTGGTATAATGTTCATTTCTGCAATGTCTTCTTTTACTTCTTTCAGCCAGTTAATTTGTGTCTTTCTGCTTTCCTTGTATTCCAGGATTTTCTTTGCCGTTCTTTCTGGTGCCATTCTTTTGACATGCCCATAGAAACTCAGTCTTCTCTTTTTAAAGGATGTTGTCAGTTTTTCAATTTTCTCGTATAACTCTTTATTGGATCGCAATTTATAATCCTGTCCATCCTTTTTAGGTCCTAAGATCTTTCTCAGTATTTTTCTCTCTTTTATTTCCAATTTCTCCAACAGACGTTTTCTGTTCAGTGGGATGCATTCAATCGCATACAAACTTTCTGGTTTTATTACCGCATTGTAGTGCCTGAGCTTGGCATTGATGGAGATCGACTTTTTATTGTATACATTTCGGCATAGCTGGTATGCCGTTTCCATCTTTATTGCTCTTTCCTGTAGTGAAACATTTGGTAACCCTGTCGGTGTAATCCATTCCCCTAGATGCTTAAATTTATGAACTCTCTTAATTATTCCATATTTAGTTTGCAATGTCTCTGTTGGGTCTGTTTTGTCCTGTACCATCAGTTCTGTCTTTTCATACGATATTTGTAGACCTGTCTTCTCAGCGATCTCATGCAGCATTTCTATCTGAATCTTTGCTGTTTCGATGTCATCTGCCAATATTGCCATGTCATCAGCAAATGCCAGACATTCAATTTTTGTTTTATTTCTTCCTAACGTTATCCCATTTTTCACTCCAGCTTCTGCCATCTTCTTTCTCCATTCCCTGACCACTTTTTCAAGGACAATGTTAAACAACAGCGGGGAGAGCCCATCCCCTTGTCTAACACCTGTTCCAATTACAAACGGCTGTGACAATCTACCCAAAAACTTCACTTGCGATTTTGTTCCCGTAAGGGTTTCCTGGATTAGACTTCTGCTTTTATCATCAATCCCAAATTCTTCTAATGTGTTAATCAGAGTTGGTCTATCAATAGAATCATATGCTTTTTTGAAGTCTATGAATGTAATTACTAGATTTTTCGATGTGCGTGCGCGAAGTTGTATTATGGAGAGTAGACTGAATATCTGTTCACTGCATGATCTTCCTTTTCTAAACCCAGCCTGATATTCACCCAGTTCTTTCTCTACCTGATTTTCAATCCTGTTTTGTAGTGCCTTGGATAGGATCTTATAGGCCACTGATAACAATGAGATACCTCTGTAGTTATTTGCATTTGTCTTGGCACCCTTCTTATGTAACGGATGAATCAATGCTGTCTTCCATTCCTCCGGAATCTTCTCTGTATTCCAAATCTCTTCAAACAGCGCCTCGAAATTATTTATTAAGTTTTCTCCTGCGTATTTCAGTAGTTCCGCGACTAACGAATCTTTACCAGATGCTTTATTGTTTTTCAATCCTTTCAAGATCTCTTTAATTTCTTCTTTATTAGGTGGTTCAGAGTCTGGTAGCTTATTCTTAGGCTTCTCAAATGTCAAGGTTTCATCAGGTCTTTTGCAGCTTAGCAGCGTTTCAAAGTAGTTCGCTAGGTGTTGGCAATTTTGTTCCACGCTGGTGATCAGATTTCCTTTTTCATCTTTGAAGCAGAGTGTCGGTGGTTTATATCTTGTTATTGTAGTTCTGAATGTTTGAAAGAAATTGCGTGTATTATTCTTAGAAAATTCATCTTGTATTTTCTGTATTTGTTGTGTGTCATATTTCCTTCGTTCACTTTTAATGATTTTCGTCGTTTCACGTCTTTGCGTTTTGAACTGCTCCCAGTCAGTTGGCCTTTTGGTTGAGTTGTATTTCTCCCTAGTTCTGGCTCTTTTCTGTAGTGCTTTCTCACAGACCTCATTCCACCAGGGATGCTTTTTCTTTTTGGTTAGTAAAATTGTTTGTTCTGCTGCGTCTCGTATTGAGGTTGCAATTTCTTCCCATTTGTGACTTTTGATTTTATCTGTCTTTTCCTTGTAGTCGTCTAAGACTTGCTGATTGAGCATTAAGTCCTGTACTCTGTATTTGGCTATTTTTGTTTCGTCACTCTTGTGACTTCTTTCTGGTGTTAATTTCATCTTAATTTTGGTCAGATAATGGTCAGAATCAAAGTTGGCCCCTTTCACCACCTGTACATCTTGAATGTCCCTTGAATTATCATAACTTATTGCCATGTGATCAATCTGGAACTCGCCAAGTAATTTGTTCGGTGATTTCCATGTTGTTTGTTTTTTGGGATTCTTCTGGAATTTAGTTGTCATAATGTTCAATTTGAATTTCTCACAAAACTCTACTAATCTCTGGCCATTCATGTTAGTTTTAGTGTGTGCTGTAAACCTCCCTGTGCTTTTTGATAATTCGTTTCTTCCAATTTGTGCATTAAAGTCTCCTAACAGAATTGTAGTGTGTTGCTCAGGGATCTTCCCTATTGTTTCTTCCAGTTCCTCCCAAAATGTCTGCACTTTCTCTGGATTTTGTTGGTTGTCTTTATTTATTGGTGCACGGGCATTTATAAGTGTGTACTTTTTATTTTTATTTCTGAATGTTATCAATGATATTCTTGGTGATTTAGATTTAAATTCTAGTACCTTAGTAGAAAATGAGTTATGTATCACAAATGCTGTGCCATATACCCGAAGACCTTTTGTATTCTTTACTATCTGTGCTGGTTTCCCTTTATAAATCCTGTACTGGTCTGCCTGTACTGTATCCTCATCTGGGTATCTTGTTTCTTGTATAGCCAGAACTTTTAGTTTGTGTTCATCCATTAGTTTTGTCAGTTCTTTTTGTTTACCTGTTCTCAGCATTGAGTTCACGTTCAGTGTTCCTATGAACGTTTGATGTCTGTTCCTATGTTTAGCGTTAGGGATCCTAGGACCCTCCGACTGGTCTGTTGCGCAATGATGCTGGGCCCTTGGATCCGAATGCCCAGCTTCGGCGGTATTACCACCACGGGGAGGAAACTTTCTCATTGCACCTTCCATTTCTGATACTTGGTTAAAGCTGTTGTTTCCAGAGGTATACACCTCCTTCCACTAAGACTTAGTTCGCTACACTAAGAAGTTAATTCAGGCCGCTCCTCTGGAGTACAGACGCCTTTCGCAGCCGCTTCTCTGAAGTACAGACGCTGCTGATTGAAGATAACTCTTCCGCTCCAAAAGCCGTTGGGACATATAGTGTCTTCTTCCGCCTTCTGGACCGTTGGTTAATCTTCACCTCTTCCGCCAGTTCCGCCGTTCCGATGATCTTCATCTCCGCCTTCACTGCCGTTGAGGTCTTCACCGTTACCCTGGCAAGGGACCCTTACGAGGTACTATCACCCGGGCCAGGTGAACCAAGGTTTTTTAACGAGGTTGTTACTCCTCCCCCTCCTCCTTTTTCAACCGGGCTTGGGACCGGCTTGGGAGCTCATCTAGAATGAGTTCTTTTTCCGTTAGGATCCGTTAATGAGTTCACCGTTCAATGCAGGTAATCACTGCGTTATTTAAACTCTATGACAAAGAGAATAAATGATCTTAGGCCCGGGGTCCAGTCATGATTTTCTAAGCTTCGTTGCTTTGCTGTCTGCATGCGCTATACGAGTTTGATATCACGTATGAAATCCTCATTCTAACAGTTAATCAGAGTGTTCGTAGTTGGGTAGATCGAATACATGGATCGACATCCAAATTTTTGAGTGCCAATTTTTATCAATTTTTCTATGTTTTGATGAATCGAATTTGAAGTGGTGGACCATCCAAAATAGTACCATCCTGTTGTCTTCAACGCAATTTCTTCATCGTTATGAATACTTGCAGGCCAGGGAGATGTTGGTAGTTTGGGATTTCCCAAAAATTATCGAAATTTTATCCAGCAGAGCAACTTGGTTTCTGCCCCCCCCCTCCCCCCCCTCCCCCCCCCCCTCCGTTTGTTCCACCTGTAATGATTTTATTGGTGTAAAAATCGTGTGTACCCTCTTCCTGTAGCTTCTTGTTAGTCAGTGTAAATGCTTGGATGTTACGAATCTTACAGCTCATTTCGTTCCAATGTGCATCCATGAATTATTTCCTCTGGGTAAAGATTCCCTATTGATGATGATATTTTTTGGGAAAACCACCTCGCTTCAAGGATCCATATCAGTAAATCCGTTTTGTTTTGGTAAGTGATGGTGAAGTTAAGAAAAGAGAGCTTACAAGCTGATAAATCTTTATTTCGTGGAACATAATTCGATTCTCGTTTTTCCCTCCATGTGCACCTGACCATCACCCTACATCCACTGTGATATCACTGACAGTAAGACTCCCTACATGAAAAATGATTACTGAATGTTTGATATAATTCATTCCATGGACCTTCGTGTTGAAATCATGATATAAATTTCCCTTGCACGCTTTAAATATTTTGAGGGGCCTTATCCTCAAGACATTGCACTTGGTGGACTCAGGATACAGCGAGACTTTCGCTACACTTAACGGT
This sequence comes from Schistocerca piceifrons, assembly GCF_021461385.2. Taxonomy (NCBI): domain Eukaryota; kingdom Metazoa; phylum Arthropoda; class Insecta; order Orthoptera; family Acrididae; genus Schistocerca; species Schistocerca piceifrons. The sequence goes on along the minus strand of NC_060144.1, from coordinate 532,574,320 downwards.
TTATAAAAAGAATACGATAACACTTCTCAGCATGTGCAAGTAAACTGCATATTGGAATTGTTAATTTTTCATCAATATCGAACACCAATGCCATATTTTCATAAACAACTTTAACTGACAATAAAATGTGTTAAATGTATCCTATGTGTTTTATTACGTTCTACAACTTTTCTCTTGACAATATTTTACGTATGAAGAAGATTGCGGAAAGACAGAATCAGAATATTCTCCATACTATTAATTTTATTTCTAAGCTTCTGCTATGGATGTGATTCCAACGCAGTCCCTCGCTTGCACCGTAAACTTTATTAACGATGGGTTTTTCGCGTAAAACACCCATTTTCAAGTTTCAAATAGTGATGAAGTCACCACTTCGTCATCTATCAGCTCAACGTCAGTCCCCCACCCCCTCCCCTTTACCCCATTATGCTTTATAAAATATTGCCAAATTTCCAATTGTATCGTCATTTTTATTTGTTTTCCGTCTTTTCCTTTACTTGCTCTTAATTCGTGGAGGTATGTAACGTTTATGCAACTAAATGAAGGCAGTTTGTTTCTTGCCATACACGTTTTGCCACTGATGATGCTTCCCAAACAAAAGAGGCGAAACGTTCCTTCATTTAGTTGCATAGACGATACATACCTCCAAGAATACCAATTGTAGTACATTATACTGTGTATCGTACTCGTATTTTGCTATTACATTCTAAGTAATGAAAACATTGTACTAAGTGCAATCGATGGAATAATTTGCACATTTCACGTCTCCCAACTTTTTTATGCTGCAGCAGGGCGTTCTTTATCGTCTATTGCTTCTCAGTGGGGACACTAGTGCATCAGAATAGGCCTGGATCGTATGTGCAGTTAATTGGAGGTCATTGTGATGAAGTGGTTGCTTCAACACTATTTGAAACTTGAAAATTGATGCTTGACACCCGAAACAAGTTGTAAGCAAATTCCAACGTGCAAATTAAATTGTGTGCTAGGTACTATAATCTGACCAGCTGCTATTGCTATTTACCACTACGTCAAATTTAACCAGTCGTGAGATGGTAGGCAAATACGCTGTGTGACGAAAAGTCATTGAAATGTAATGGCTGTGATACTGCTAGGATGTTGCCACACTCACTTCACACTGGACAACCCTTCCCGCAACTTTTGGTCATTCAGGTTTTGTAGTTTGTAGTGAGGAGTGGGGAGATTTCTTGAACTTGCACACACTTCGACAAGAGACAACAGCCTATGGTAAGAATTCTGCTCGCCGACGCTGAAGTATCACGCCACATTAGCGCGGGAGATTGAATTCCAGGAAGGCAGTCGAAAATTCTGACTTCCTGCAGGCGGCCGTGTGCGGCCAGGCCTGCGGTTAATCCAGGTCTGCTTTTTATTCTCTCCCCCACAGGATGAAAAAAAATTGAGAAAAAAGAAACAGACGAAAAGCGAGAGAGAGGGGGGGGGGTGGACTTCGGCCCGCTTTGACTTGCGGTTGAAGGGTCACTCACTCCGCCGGCAAAGAACTGCTAATGATCTGCAATTGGCAATGGGTTTTTAATTAAAAAGAGAGAGCGCGGGGGCGGAGAAAAGAGAGAAGGGGACGGCAAGCCTGTACGGTGCCATAGAGGTGGCATTACTCCACGGCGGCTGCCACGGGAGACCGTGTGTTTGTTTTAAAAACCACGCAGCGGTCTCGCCGAGACGGGGGCGCAGGGCATTCGTTATTTTTCTCTCGTTAAAAAAAGGAGGAGGAGTGTGTGAGAGCGAGAGATGGCGGTGGGCGAGGAAGTGAGGGAGAGCCAGGTCGTATGCGCCGGCGATGAAAATGTTATACGTGTTAATTAGAGTGCGACGGGGGAGCGGTAGCGCGCGGTTGCCTACGCGGCAGGGGCGAACAGTGCCGGCCGGCGAAATGAAGGGGGGGGTTGTGGTGCGGCGCGGTGCTCTTTCCAGCGGGGCCGCAAGAAGGCAGCCAGTGTGATTTGGCTGTCGTGCGCACGCCCCATGTATTATGGAGCGGCCGCCGGCGCCGCGGGAGTATGACGGTGAATAACGCGACCAGAGACCCGCGCGGCTTAGTCGCTCTTTTTTTTCCGTTTCCGTTCCGCTTGCTGGCCTCGGCGCGCGAGCGGCTGCATCCAGCTCTGTTTCAGCCGTTCGCTGTTTGTCTGCAAGTTGATTAAAACCGCGGAGAAATCGGCGGTGCGTGTCCAGTCAGCCGTCTCGTGCTTCTCTTCAGTTCCCCGTCTGTTGGCGTATACTGATCTGCCTCCCTATTCTCCATGCCCCTCTTCCCCCTCCAATTCCACCACCGACCACCACATGGGACTGCGGGCATCCCACTGGTTAACCACTGCGCCGATAGCCACCGGAAACTTTACCGGGCTGTGAGTGGAGAGGGGGGGAGGGGGGGGGGTGCACCTACCACATACGACCTACTCGCTGCTGACTCGTCAGAATTACGCCTTCCTGAACCACCAACCTGCAATGTACTTGCTCTTCAGCAGTTTACTTCGAGATTTCAGCTAGATATAAAGCTACAAAAAGCCACTGTACACTTCATGCCGCAATATACTTTGTAGCAATATTAGCGATTATAACACGGTTTTGTTAGGTCGCTTTCTTGTCTAACTGTTCAGTACAAATTTTGCATATGATCCCAAACTAACTTCGCAATGAGCTAGAGCATTGAAATTTTAAACATATCTCAGAAGTGGATGAGAATGCTACGTTAACTGACCTTCTTGTAGGTATGTTAGGCAGAGGTGGGCATGAGACTGAAAATGGTTGGTGAAGCCTGATATCTCAACTCCTCCAAAGCTGGCGTATTGAGCAGGTACTAGCAGAATGCATTCCAAGCGATACAAGAGCAGACAGAGGGAAAGAGGAGAAGATGTATGCAATATATGTCACATATTTATGTACAGATGAAGCTGCAGGTAGAAAGCTAAAATCTCATCAAAATATTTACAATTATTGAGCAATTCACACACAAAACTAAAAAGTAGAAAACAATTAACTACATAAAAATAAATTTGTATTATAAGACGTTTTTAAATCGGACTAAAAGTGTAGAATAATTTCTCCCAGTCCCATATAGGTTTCTAACCCCTAACATATAGTCCCGAAAATTTGTGGTTGTCAATTATTAATGGCTATGACAATACATATAAGATTTATAATGAAAATCGTGGGGCGCATGCAATAGACACAGGGAGGTGAGCTACTCATGCATCAGTTACATATTGCATGCGCCCCACGTTTTTCGTTACAAATGTTACTGCTATTGTCACAACTAATAAAACTATTAAAAATTCACAAGCACAAATTTTTGACAGTATATGTACTGGGTCAGGAATCAATATGGGATCAGGATAATTTTGTACTTTTTAGTCATGCTTTGGGCACGTTATGTTCCACACAACAGTTGTGGGGAAGAAAAACATACGTGATGGGGACCAAATTAAAAGTTTCGCACAGTCATGGTATGTGTGGGCTCTACTATGATAGCTATAAAGTCTGTATGTACAATCGAAATACTGCAACGATTAAGTGGTTTTCGTCACTGTGCCAGCATACATTATGTGTGAATATAAAATGCTGTGAACATAAAACTTTTTATTGCGAAGAAGGAGAAGAAATTAGCTACTCGCTAAATGATGAAATAAAGAGTTTGTTTCGGAATAAAAGAAAAGCCTGAACAGAAAAATACTTTCTTTACAAAGTCACTGGATTCGTAAGAATTATCGGTTGTCTCCTTTTTAAAGAAACCGTCCCGTCACTTGCCTTAAGCGAACTAGGCAAACCACTGACGACCTAAATCTGGAGAACTATCCTGCGACTTTAACTGCTGTTCCCGCGAACACGGGTCTAGTGTCTTATGACTCCGCCACCTGCCTCGATAGATTTAAAGGCGTGCCAAGACAAGGATAGAGATTTTGCAAGAATAAAAATATGCGAGGAGCAATCTGAGCACAGTTTCCATACACCCCGAAAAAAACTACTATTACCATTGCTACTGCGACTGCTACTACTACTGCTGAATCAGCCACACGAATCAAGTCCTCACTGCGTCACTAAACTGCCGTGGGGCGTCCAAGAGTCTCCATATTGTCCTTCACTCTCTACATCCACCTCAGTTTTGGACAACCAAGAGATTTTGTACCTTCTTCCCTTTTAATATTGCCTTCACTATCCCTTCTTCTCCTCTCAGTACACATACGAGTCATACAGTTCTTCTGCTCTATATTACATCTATCACATCTGGTTCATTTAACAGAGTGTCGATTTCTATGTTTTTCCTTCTTTTAAAAGTTCTGACACAGATACAAGGATTTTTCTTAACATATTTTTTCCCGAAGGTCATAATTTTTTCCCATCTTATTTCACAGGACCGGTTGTAAAATTGTCTTGTACTCGTAGACACTGAGTTTTGTTGTTCCCGTTGGCAGTTTCCTGCTGTATATGTTGTCCACTGAGAATCGACTCACAAGGGTTTTTTTTAAGATCTTTTTTCCCGAAGGTCATAATTTTTTCCCATCTTATTTCTCAGGACCGGTTGTAAAATTGTCTTGTACTCGTTCATACTGAGATTTGTTGTTCCCGTTGGCAGTTTCCTGCTGTATAGTATGTCCACTGAGAATCGACTCCTTTTCGAATATTTTACTCTCACTCCTTCTTCGTGCTCTTGCTGGAACGAAAAGGGCTTCGTAGGTATTTGAAGGTCCTAATTCTCCTTAAATTCCATATCTTCTATTGTCACTGGTCCCTCCGTTTCCTCTTCACTGTTTCTTGTTACAATCGTGCACTCTGTCTGAGTTTCAGTGATCCTCACACTTACATCCTGTGCTTCCTCTATTAGCACTTTCATTGCTCTTTTTGAAGAAGTGCATGACCGCTCTGCTGTACTGAATTTCATACATTTATTCCTATCGGTTTCGGTTCTAAACTATAGTCCCGGAAAATATAAAAACAATATGACTTCCATATGTCATACGACGACAAGCGGATGCCACACTATAGTTTAAGGTAGGACACATACCAAACGCTCACAGTGGCGCTCACTCAACTGAGACAGAATATGTCTCTCTCAATTACGTCAGCCACACTGCGAGCGTTTGATATGTATTCTAACTTAAAATGTAGTATGGCATTCACCTGTAGCATGTTGTACAACATGTTGAAGTCCTTCGTTTTTCTGTTTCTCTTGGCGGTAGTTCAGAATCAAAACTGTTCGGTACAAATGTATGAAACTCAATACAGCTAAACAGTCATGCATTTTTTTTTAAATATACAGGGTGAACGTTAGTAAAACTGACAAACTGTATGGACGGATTACTCACTGGAAATGGAGGAAAAAGGCTCTATGAACATGTATCCGGAAATGCATCGTTGCCATGGTACATGACGCTGGCGAATGAAAGTTCCTCTCACCATATGTCGTGTCTGTAGCTCACATATGACGATTATGCAGATTGATGATGCCAGTTATGGTAAATGTTGCTTCGTCGGTAAAGAGGACTGCTGAAAGAAATGCTATAACTGTGATGGTCCGGTGCAAAAACCATTAATGAAATCCTCCTCATAGAGGAAAATCTGCTGCTGATAATACTTGTACTCGTTACATGTGGTAGGGATAGTAGCGTTTGTTATGCAGTACACACATAGGACCTTTTTCCCTCCATTTCCAGCCAGGCACCCATCCCTGCAGTTTGTCCGTTTTCGTAATTTTCACCCTGTATACATGCTGTTGATTGTTGGCTACAAAAAATGTCTAACTGTTCTTCTTGCTTCATTTACCTCCTCCCTTATAATGGCAAAATTCATCGGCAAACGCTCTTAATTAACTACTTAAATTTAAACCTATTCAAAGGATGATTTTCTGTCTAGAACCTTTCCTAATACCAAGTTAAATAAACTGGGGGAGATGCAGCCTGCCGTTCTGACATTCTGCGTGGTGTCTGTTTGTTCTATATCGTGTCTCCCTACCACTTTCGCGCAACGACGCTCTGAGCGTTTTTTTTAGGGAATTGACTGGATTGAACTTGGGACCTGTTGCTGGTAAGGAGACGCCAGACCACACATGACATGTAGAGTTCAGAAGAGTTCAGTGACAGTAGCGATGATATAACCAAATACTTAATGATTTCAGCGTCGGCACCACTGCACTCCCTGTAAAAGAATCTTAATACTAACTAAATTTAGTGGAAGGGATTCAAGGCTTTCCTATTTTTAGTTAGCTAGTAAAATAACGTCGAAAAATCAGTTAAGTTTACCATTGGAAATTTTGTTCTACTCACAAAACATTGTTTATAAATTGCACTATTGATAAAAGGAAATGTTTTAATACAGGATGATAAAAACCAAGTACGTTCAACAAAAATGTGAACGAATATTCCCTGAGTGGGTTTCCAAGTTCTGCAATGGATTGAAGGATGACCTATGCCATACCACATCTATAATCTAGGTTTAAATTAAGTTTCACAAGAGAGAAAACTATCAAAATGGTTTACAGTGACCCTCAATAATCTTTAATTACTTATCTAACTTGTCGTAAATTACACTGGCTGATGTGGCTTCTCAATAACTATATAACAGAAAAATCATCGTGTTTCAGATTTTTACTTCAAGTGGCAAGTGTGAACACCATGAGCTTTAATTGACGATCGTCCGCCCCGGTAGCTGAGTGGTCAGCGTGACAGACTGTCAATCCTAAGGGCCCGGGTTCGATTCCCGGCTGGGTCGGAAATTTTCTCCGCTCAGGGACTGGGTGTTGTGTTGTCCTAATCATCATCATTTCATCCCCATCGACACGCAGGTCACCGAAGTGGCGTCAAATCGAAAGACCTGCACCAGGCGAACGGTCTACCCGACGGGAGGCCCTAGCCACACGACATTTCCATTTCCATAATTGACGATCGACACTAGTATTACGCAAAAAGGGGGTGTAACAGATGAGACTTCTGCAGTTCTGAGTGAAGCTTTATGCGCTGTTATGCGGCATCGTGTGCGTTCATTACCTTGTCGGTGTTCGTCAGGGGGCGGAGTGCAGCACAGCTCCGCTCACCTCGCCGTCTCGGAAGCAACTCTCCTCTAACTTCTCCTTACTACAATTTGCCGAAGTTGGTGTACAAAAACTATCTGGCTGTGTTTTCATCTGACCAATCAGGCTCTGAATGTTAACCTTAAGCTCCGCCTACAAAAATTCTGTCTATCCAATGAGAAACGTTATACTTTTCGTGGTGGGGCAATGCTTTTAAAGTTTGCAACGTAACAGAGACGCAAAAAAGTCTCACGCTAAAACTTGCAGCTGGTGTGGTCCTTTTAGTGTTATCGTAAGATCTATACTGTTCTTCTGGAGGGCTCTAGCTTTTAACATGGGCTGGGAGGTGGTCCTAACGGTTAGCTGGCCACGTGGGTGTTCGTTCTTATCGTAGGGCCTTCTAGCTTAACACGGTTCTGCTCTCGGCTTCTGTTCCTGTTTCTCCCCTCGGAACTGCGTCTGTCTCACGGTGGGAATGTATGACATGCATTTAGGCATTCTTGTGTTAGTCTGTGGTATTCCATTTGCTCACTCGTTACTCGTATTACTTTGGTTAATTTAATGTCACGATTTGTTCGGAGCTATGTGACATACTACTGGATTTGCTTATCATGTCAGGGTTTTCATGGAAGGTGTTGGATTTGCCTGACCTCTTACACTGTCTCCATTTACTTAAAAACGCTACAGTTGATACAGCTCCTGAAGTGAGGTTCAGAAACGGCGTTTTACGTTGTTATGGGCATTATTGTTGCCATCGTCAGTGATTGCTGTGCAGCTGTTAATGAAATGAACAACAAGTTCAGTTTCTTGTATGTGTGTGTGTGTGTCGTATTTTATCCAGATTACAGTTTGCAAAACGGACCAAAACATAGACTAAAATGTACGACAATGAAATATCAGATTATACACTGTCAGAAATGAGCCATCTGAAAACAGTTGAAGGTGCCAACTTCAGTGACCAGTGACCGACTGTCTGCTCTTCAGCTCCTAAACACAGGTGGTGAGTGAAGATACAGCAACATTTTCCCCACACATCCAAGTCGCTCAAGGAATACCTTGTTCCCCGCCGGTCCCTGCGGCTGCGAATGGCTGACCGCTCAACGCACGGCGTCTCTCTCCCGCCAGCGACTGTCACATCAGCTGTGTCCTCGCGTGACGCCACCAACGGGGAAACAACCACACGACGCAGAAATTACCGGCGAAATGAATTGCCGTTGGAGCTGCCAGTCCGCCGAGTGCGACGATAATGGCGTGTCCCGCTCACTATGTCCCTCACTGGGCGTACTGTCAGACAAACCCATCAACTCAGGCCGTTGTTTATACATTCACCCACAAAATTTTAATAGCCTTGAATAACAAGGCATGACTATTTGATATTTTTTGTGATATTTGCACGGCGTTCAGTTGCTGGAGAGCACGTTAACACTCTTTCAAGAGAAACTCCCCAACGCACCTCCCTCAGATTTAGTGGTAACACCGCCCAGTCGATAGTACGACAACAATTGAACACAGATCATGGAAACAGGAAGGTGTACTGAACTGTGAAAAAATAAGAAAAATCGAAACAGTGAACGATCCAAGCTTAAGATGTGCAACATCGAGTGAATTTTTGTTAGCCACGGCGTCATAAACTGAAGTACCAAAGAAACTGATATACGCATGAATATTCAAATACAGAGATATGTAAACAGGCAGAGTACAAGACAGCTGTCGGCAAGACTTATATAAGACAATAAGTGTCTGACGGAGTTGTTAGACCGGTTACTACTGTTACAATGTCAGATTATCAAGATTTAAGTGAGTTTGAACATGGTGTTATACTTGGCTCACGAGCGATATAACACAGCATCTCAGAGGTAGCGATGAAATGGGAATTTTCCCGTACGACCAATTCACGAGTGTACCATGAATATCAGGAATCCGCTGAAACATCAAATCTCCGAGATCACTGCGGTCGGAAAACGATCCTACAAGAACGAGATCAACGACGGCTGAAAAGAAATGTTCAACGCGACAAAAGTGCAACCGTTCCGCAAACTGCTGCAGATTTCAGTGCTGGACCATCAACAAGTGTCAGCGTGCGAACCATTCAACGAAACGTCATCGATATGGGCTTTCGGAGCCGGAGGCCCACTCGTGTGCCCTTGATGACTGCACGACAGAAAGCCCGTCGACACCGACTTTGGACTGTTGATCACTGGAAACATGTTGCGTAGTCGGACGTGTCTCATTTCATGTTGTACAAAGCGGGTGGCTGTGTACGGGTATGGAGACAACCTCATGAATCCATGGAGTCTCCAAGTCAGCAGATGACTGTTAAAGCTGGTGGAGGCTCTGTAATGGTGTGTGGCGTGCGCAGTCGGAGTGATTTGGGACCCCTGAAACGTCTAAATACGGCTCTGACAGGTGACACGTACATAAATATCCTGTCTCATCACCTGCATACTTCAATGTCAGTTGTGCATTCCGACGGATTTTGGCAATTCTAGCAGGACAATGCAACACCCCACACGTTCAGAACTGCTACAGTGTGGCTTCAGGTACATTCTTCTGTGATTAAACACTTCCGCTGGCCCCCAGACTCCCCAGATATGGACATTATTGAGCATATCTGGGATGCCTTGAACGTGCTCTCCAGAAGAGATCTCCACCCCATCGTACTCTACGGATTTATGGACAACACTGCAGGGTTCACGGTGTCAGTTTCCTCCGGCACTACTTCAGACATTAGTCAAGTCCATGACACGTCGTGTTGCGCCACTTTCGCGTGCTCGCGGCGGGCCTACACGAAATTAGGCAGGTGTAATAGTTTCTTTGGCTCTTGAGTGTAGTTATGTGGTCACGGTGTTGGACTGCGAAGGGGGAGATTCGTGTTTAAATGTCCCTCGTACCCCCAATATTTTTTCTCAGAAAATTATCAACTGTACGTCTGGTAATTGACGCGTCTGTTCGCTGTATTCAGATCTGTGTCTGTGTCGTGGTGTAACGTCCATTTGCAACAGCGAGGTGTAACGAAGAGACCTCGTACGTGTCCTGCACACGTCCCATATTTTATGAATATTGCATTCTGTTTTGGAAGTTTTGACTCTTGAATTCCTTTATTGTAACGTTGTCACACACGTTTATTTGTTGTTTTCATTTCTGTGAGAGGTCTCTGCGGTATTTCGCCTCCTCTCACTATGCAGCAAATTTATTTGCGGCGGTAATATATTCTTACCACATGACTCGTATTGTATAACCGAAGTATAGTGTGACATTTGTCAAGTCTACCAGAGGAGAACAGACTTGTCAATGACCGGACGGCAAATTCTTATTTTGTCAAAAAAAAAAAAAAAAAAAATTGGGGCACGTGGAAGATTTGAACACGGATATCCTGCTTTGTAGTGCATCACTGTAACCAGACAACCACGACACCGTAATTTTTACAATTCGCTCGATGTTACACATCTTCAGGTTGCATTGTTCACTGTTTCAGTACTGCTTCTTTTTTCACATTTCAGCACAACTTCATCCCGTTTTCATTCTTGATCTGTGTTCAGGTTTCGACGGTTTATCCACTGAGCCAGTTTCCCTTTTTATAGAAACTTTTATAGGACTGTTGGCTTTTTATATAACTGGTTTGAATCATACAAACATCAAAAAAGGTTGTGCATCACCCAGTTCCCAGAACTCCTGAAGATAGACGTTGACTGTGGATATTGTATCACAGACACAGACCCTTAGACTGTTCAGAGATGTCACTAATTCCGCCCAAAGATGTAAACAACCATGCATGAGGAGCACCTATTAGACGGAAAGGGTCAGACACCCGATCAGTTCCAGTCATTCCACCAGGACGGAGGTACACGGCTCCTGTTGTCTGTACTTCAAACATGCCTAGACGGTCAGTACCGTGGTTCGATCGCGTCCGCAATGTCACTTTGTGCCAGGAAGGACTCTCAAAAAGGGAAGTGTCCAGGCGTTTCGGAGTGAACCAAAGCGATGTTGTTCGGACATGGAGGAGATACAGAGAGACAGGAACTGTCGATGACATGCCTCGCTCAGGGTGGCCAAGGGCTGCTACTGCAGTGGATGACTACTACCTACGGATTATGGCTCGGAGGAACCCTGATAGCAACGCCACCATGTAGAATAAAGCTTTTCGTGCAGCCACAGGACGTCCTGTTACGACTCAAACTGTGCGCAATAGGCTGCATGATGTGCAACCTCACTCACGACGTCGATGGCGAGGTCCATCTTTTCAAGCACGACACCATGCAGGGTGGCACAGATGGGTCCAACAACATGTCGAATGGACTGCTCACGATTGGCATCACGTTCTCTTCACCGATGGGTGCCGCATATACCATCAACCAAACAATCATCGGAGACATGTTTGGAGGCAACCCGGTCAGGCTGAACGCCTTAGGCACACTGTCCAGCGAGTGCAGCAAGGTGCAGTTTCCATGATGTTTTGGGGTAGCATTATGTGGGGCTGAAGTACGCCGCTGGTGGTCATGAAAGGCGCCTTAACGGCTGTACGATACGTGAATGCCATCCTCTGACCGATAGTACAACCATATCGGCAGCATATTGGCGAGGCATTCGTCTTCATGGACGACAATTCACGCCCCCACCGTGCACGTGAATGACTTCCTTCAGGATAACGACTTCGCTCGATTAGAGTGGCCTGCATGTTCTCCAGACATGAACCCTATCGAACATACCTGGGATAGGTTGAAAAGGGCTGTTTATGGCCGACGTGACCTACTAACCACTCTGACGGATCTACGCCGAATCGCCTTTGAGGAGTGGGTCAATCTGGACCAACAGTACCTTGATGAACTTGTGGATAGTATGCCACGACGAATACAGGCATGTATCAACGCAAGAGTACGTGCTACTGGGTATTGAAGGTAGCACCACCTCTGAAGGTCTCGTTGTATGGTGGTACAACATGCAATGTGTAGTTTTCATTAGCAATAAAAAGGACAGAAATGATGTTTATGTTGATCTCTATTCCAATTTTCTGTACAGGTTCCGGAAGTCTCGGAAACGAGGTGATGCAATCATTTTTTGATGTGTGTACGTAGCAAACAGAATGTAGCAAGTTGTTCTGAATATTTCAGACAACGTTGGATACAAAGAAAATTACAGTATCTGCGGAGAAACTATAAAGGGAGCGCCACAGTGTTCAGTTTTGGGTCCATTCTTATTTCTTTCACAGCTTATCCTAGGAGGAACGATCACTATTCAGGTATATGACAACAACGATCATTCTAAGCAAAAAAGTCCAGTAATCATAGGCTCTAAAATGCATACCCAGAGCACTTCTTCATCTTCGCTACGGTGAAACACATCCCTTCTACTGAACAAGCGCTCGTAGCTCTTAAGGTATGCTTTCTAGAGCTCATATTTACTCGACATTTTTGCTTCGAATGATCGTTCCTGTCTTATCCTTGAACACTGACCATTCCTCCTGGGACACTCTGTATATGCGAATGATCTTCCAGTCAACGTTCAAGATGAATTGGTATTTTTGCAGACGATAGTAGTGTTATAATAAATAGTATTAGAGGGAGAGCAACAGAACAGATTGTTAATGATTTTTTTATATAGAATTAGCAGGTGATATCTCTTAAATGGACTACCATTCCGTTTTGAGAAAACACGGTACATTCAGTTCTGTAGTACATAAGCTGTAGTCAGTAAGTAGGACAGAATGCTCCAGATTTTTAGGTCTCTACACTAATGAAAATTTGAGGTGGAGCAAGTATATTACTGAGTGTCTCAAACAAGTTAAGCTATGTTTGCTCTTCGTACGATTACTACTCTTGGGAACAAGCGAATCATCTCCTGACATATTCTACATGTTTCCACTCAGTAAGATCTTACGAAATAATTTTCTGAGGTAACCCATCGATTAGAAAAAGAAAAGTATTGATTGCACAAAAGTGAGCAGTAAGAACAATATGTGGGGTTCAGTAATTCGTCACATATAAGCCATCACTGTCTGAGAAGAACTCTAGAAAAAAAATGATCTTTACTCCCATTATTAAAGCTGTCTATGGTTCAGAAAGACGTTCAATATGCAACAACAAAATTTTTGGTCATTTGTCCACTACCGTAAAATACCTGACAGGTGTCAAAGCAAGCTTTAAATCTAACCTTAATCATTAGTCCTAGACGACAACTTGTTTTCCTTGGACGAATTTCTATTTAAAAACTGTTAGCCCTTGTTTTAAAATATAGTTTTTAATTATAGAGGCATGAGCAGGACAGAAGAATTAATGTGTTCATTATTGTTAACACTGATCATGTATACATCCTGTAAAAGGATTCGTTACACATCAGTTTAATGAAAGAACCGTTCAAATGACACATGGAACATATAACTAACTAAGGTCGAGAAGCGGTCACCTGGAATACGGCACAAGAGTACACTCGAGGCAATTGCTCTTAGCAATTCATTTTTGTTGTTCTTGTTTTAAGAGACAGAACTTTTTCGAAGTAGATACCTTCGGCAAAAAAACAACCATAGTGAAGAGGTCAACAAGCCAATACTGCAGGGCATACGCACTGTACTTCAATTTAAGTTGCTCACCTATTGAATTGCCATTCACAACATCTGACATATATTCATGGTGCAGCTACAGCTGAAATTGAATCTTCAGTGCCAATACAGCGCTATACGTCATCATTTGTAAGCAACATTTTTGCTAAATAATCTTGTTCTGTTAGCCTCCGTTTTTTATTGTTTTATTAAATTTGGCCACACTGGACTCTTCCGAATGGTTATCAATTCATAACACGACGTGGAAGATTTTAACTCCACTAAACAGAAATTCCACACCCACATACTTTCCTCTATCAAAGCCAAATGAATGTCTTGTACACATTGTGCAGTGGATGTATATATTGTCCAATAGAGATTAGTTAAAATTTATTTATTGGCTGATTAGTATCGCGAGTTGTCTAATTATGTGACAGTTTGAAGCAGAATATTATTTTTAGATCTTGTGTCGTTCTCAATGACAAAGTATTTACGTTCAGATAATCATTCGCTTTGGCATTAAATAAATAAATAAAAGTAATTTCTATTGGGCAGCTTTAAGCATACAGATTTCGGGAGATTACACAGGCCAACGACAAAATTTTTGTTTAATGAGAGTTGCTTATTATTGTAGGTTTTAGTGTGCTGAAAACTAATAAATATGATAACAAAGAAGTTGTATCACCAGCGACTTTTTACTATCAGCAGTCAAAACGAAAATAAATTATTTTCAGCGATTTCATTTAGGCTGTGAATCTTGCATTCGCTATCTCAATTGATAATACAATTAATGTATGCGTTAGTAACGCAAGGGAAATGCAAGTGGTCTTAAGAATAAACTTGGCTACAGAAAAAACTTTGAAGCCAGGAGAGAGGAACTTTAGCCACGAACACTTTCTCGTGTATCCGACAATAATTCTAGCAGCACTGCTACACATCAAAACGGCCCTGATGAAACAGTTTGTGGAAGCCTTACACGGAGAATCTTTCAGGAACGTCTGCGAGAAGGTTCGTCATCCATCAGAAGCTAAATTGAAAGAATACATGATTGTTGCACCTGAGGTACAAAAGATTATGTTGAATTCCGACTTTGAATCAAAAATTATGACTGACAGAAAATATTTTACGAAATTCCAAGATAACTAAAATGAGTCACACTATATTTCGGATGTAGTTACAATGTTGGGAAAGCTAAAGAAGTTACGCTGTAGGATGAGGCCCAAAATTTGCATATAGAATAGTCACATTGATCTTTTGTTTGGAAATTTAGTAGTTGTCAGTGAGTTCCAAGGCAAGGGCATTCGTCAAGACATCAAACTGATTGAAAGATGATATTACTAACGCAGAAATGCAGATACGATGGGAGACTACGGTTGGTCCCTTCACCAACACTTACAACAGGCAGTTCAACTGTTGTTGTTGTGGTCTTCAGTCCTGAGACTGGTTTGATGCAGCTCTCCATGCTACTCTATCCTGTGCAAGCTTCTTCATCTCCCAGTACCTACTGCAGCCTACATCCTTCTGAATCTGTTTAGTGTATTCATCTCTTGGTCTCCCTCTACGATTTTTACCCTCCACGCTGCCCTCCAATACTAAATTGGTGATCCCTTGATGCCTCAGAAAATGTCCTACCAACCGATCACTTCTTCTCGTCAAGTTGTGCCACAAACTCCTCTTCTCCCCAATCCTATTCAATACTTCCTCATTAGTTACGTGATCTACCCATCTAATCTTCTGGGGAGCAAAGTAACTGATGATGGTCGAAGTAGAGAGGATATAAAATGTAGACTGGCAATAGCAAGGAAATCGTTTTTGAAGAAGAGAAATTTGTTAACATCCAGTATAGATCTAAATGTCAGGAAATCGAAAACTCCTTTACTATTTTAAGTGTTTCATTTCCTAATCTAATTCCCTCAGCATCGCCCGACTTAATTCGACTACATTCCATTATTCTCGTTTTGCTTTTGTTGATGTTCATTTTATATCCTCCCTTCAAGACACTGTCCATTCCGTTCAACTGCTCTTCCAAGTCCTTTGCTGTCTCTGACAGAATTACAATGTCATCATCGAACCTCAAAGATTTTTTTTCTTCTCCATGGATTTTAATACCTACTCCGAATTTTTCTTTTGTTTCCTTTACTGCTTGCTCAATATACAGATTGAATAACATCGGGGAGAGGCTACAACCCTGTCTCACTCCCTTCTCAACCACTGCTTCCCTTTCATGTCCCTCGACTCTTATAACTGCCA
Source organism: Schistocerca piceifrons (assembly GCF_021461385.2). Classification (NCBI taxonomy): domain Eukaryota; kingdom Metazoa; phylum Arthropoda; class Insecta; order Orthoptera; family Acrididae; genus Schistocerca; species Schistocerca piceifrons. Next base: position 532,558,502 of record NC_060144.1, on the reverse strand, counting down.
TCTGGTTTCTGTTCAAATTGTAAATAGCCTTTCGCTCTCTGTATTTTACCCCTGCCACCTTCAGAATTTGAAAGAGAGTATTCCAGTTAACATTGTGAAAAGCTTTCTCCAAGTCTACAAATGCTAGAAACGTAGGTTGACCTTTTCTTAATCTAGCTTCTAAGATAAGTCGTAGGGCCAGTATTGCCTCACGTGTTCTCATATTTCTACGGAATCCAAACTGATCTTCCCCAAGGTCGGCTTCTACCAGTTTTTCCATTCGTCTGTACAGAATTCGCGTTAGTATTTTGCAGCCGTGACTTATTAAACTGATAGTTCGGTAATTTTCACATCTGTCAACGCCTGCTTTCAACTGAGAAAAAGCAGTTTTAGATACATTAAATAGGAGAGAGAGAGGCAGATGGAGGGAATGAATCGAAATGCAAGCCAATGAGAAGTAATGGAGAAGTTTTTATTATTATTCTTCAATAAGACCTTTGTTCAAATTGAAAAACTCAATTAATTTTCATTCCAATTACAACCGATTTGCCAATTTTCTTATTTTTAACGAAGTCACTTTGTGACCAGATTAATATAAAAAAGATGTCTGATAAGAACTGTGCTGAAAAATCACCGTCGTTGACTTTACACAGGAGACAAGAGCAAAATATTGAAGATCTTGTTAAGGTTTTGTATAGGCAGATGGGAGTGTGTTTTCGTACAAGATTTGGTTTCACTGGCTTGTTTAATGTTCCTACATACGGATCCATTTTATGAAGACCCAAAAATGATCAAGATTATACAAGTGGAAAAAAGAATACCGCATCCAGTAACAAACGGAATGTACAGACGATCGCCCATAGAGGGGCAACATTTAACATGTCCTCGTCTAAGGAAATGTTAATTCATTTGAAAGCTAAGACTACGTTAGTGGTTTAAAATGAGAATATTTAACACAATATGTTCTGCTTGTGTGGAAACGCCCTTACTTGCTATTGTCTCGCTAGTGGGCAAGTGTGTCTGAAATTTCGAACTGGTAGCGGCCGAAGTGCGTAGAGCTGTGAATTAGTCCAAGACTCAGTTTCTATCGAAAATAATACATAGAGTGGTACTGGTTGTAATACGTAACGAGCGTGCTGAAGGAGCTCAGCGATGTACGAAGGTTGTAGGGATCAGCAAAAAACCACTCCACTACAATTTAAGTGAGCGTATAAATGATCGTTGAAAAGATTTCAGACGCCGACAGCAGCTACAGTGTCACGCCTGCAGTGGTAACAAGTCAGTGTTATGTTCGGCCAGGAACCGACCAGTTTGTGAACTTAACCACTAATTAAACTCTCTCCAAAGAAAAGTTCTGTATAATTGCCTGGGCGTCAGCGGCCAGAGTTAGTTGACATAATGGTTTTGTGTGTATCGTAACGCGTCACACAGAGAAAAAAGACCTATACTGGAGAAACCAACGTTTCGGCCACGGTTACAGTCTCATTCTTCTGGGTCTGCTCATGTGCCTTAGCTGCGTAGAGCACCTTCCATATTTTTCACTGCTGGTCACTGAGCATGACGTAACGTAACATCATTAGACTCAGAAGAAGGCCAGTGTAACTGTGGCCGAAAAGTTGGTTTCTCCAGTACAGTTTTTTCGTATTATGACACGTTACGATACTCAGAAATCTTTTACGTCAATTAAAAGTCTTGTGTTGGTGTGTATGATTATTTCCTGATAGACTAGTCGTCCGTCTGTGCAGAATAACTGTAACGGGGTTATCGTTACATGAACTTCAATGTGGAATACTTAGTAGCACGTAGTAATTCTTGAGTGATTGCGCTGGCATGATTACGTGAGTGAATACGTTACTTTGTACCACGTTTCGTGATGTTGCAACTCCAAGGGATGCCAATGAAACTTCAGAATTATTTAGAATAACGAAAAAGGAGCACTCGAGGCTAAAAATTGAAAATTGAAAAACTTGAATCACAATAATATGACAGATTATGGAAAGACTGGCTTAACTTGTTTATTTTTGAATGTCTGGTCATATCCAGTTCTGTGGCTGACACATTCGGCCGTCTAATAAAATCTTTACAACCAGAAACTAATGATCTATCCTGAATCCTAGCGTGAGACGCAAGGTCTATAAGAAAATTACTTTTACTTTGCGTAGGACTGTTGTGATTTTCTCAGTTTATCCTAAATTTGTTCTTGGTACCAACCACAAACGCCAGAAGTTCCTGTGAGAAGTGCGATTACCGATTTTACGTAATATTGCTACCGCATATTTCTGAAAAAAAATACTTTTTTTACCTTAGCTGTATTTCCCCAGAAGATTTCGCCACAGGACAGCATCGAGTAATAGTGTGCAAAATACACTGTCCTGCTCACCTGCAGGTCAGAAGCGTGAGGGAATCTCTAAGTGCAAAGGAAGCATAACTGAGATGTCTGCATAACTTATCCACGTGCTGGTGCCACCTCACGTTTCATTCGTCCAGAGGACTACGAATTACTCATAAATGTAGCCTGTGCCCTTCACCTCGGCCTTTGGTGCCAATAAATCATTGTTATTTGTTTAGAATTGCGTAACATGAGTTCTTGTAAAATTTGGAGCTGCGCTATAACTGTTTATTATATGGATGTGTTTAGGTCCTTTATCAGTATGCACACATCACAGTTTTTGAAACGTCCTCCAAGGTAGATAAGGAGTCATGTGAGAAAGGATATAACGTATAATATCTTTGTCAAAGCCTGCTAACTGTTTCCAAAAATGACTTTTTACAATGCGGCGCAGTATAAGGTGTAACGAAAAGCCCTTGTTGAATTAAAAGTGTGCCCCAAATTGCTGCTGTTGCGTAGTTTTTCTCGAACACCTAGCTCTTTGTGCCTGCATCGTGCATGAGTTGTGATGTACTCAACACAGATATTGGAACCGCTTCCCCGTTTACAGCGTCATAAAAGCTCGAAAGCTCTTTATAACGAGAGCAATAACAGAAACTGAGGCACTCTGGAGTGTCATCCAGTGCAGTCGACATTACTTTTACATTCCTTCAGGACCGTAAACGTCTTCCAGCGGGAGAAAGGAACCGGTCGCCCTCTGAACAACCGGTCACACCTCATTCGTGCTGACGTCGCTTCTGTCGCATTCAGCAGTTTCAGACGCAATATGTGTGGTGGGTAGGCAGCGAGGATCACGTTCGGAACAACTTTATTTGCAGTTCAGCCGAGGTAGTATAAAATATTTGTTTCGGTTGGACCCGACCTACACGGCAATATATATTAAATGAATTGGCACTGATGCAAGTCGTAATGAATACGAGAAATTGTGTGATAATGGCTCGCTAAGCTGGCAGAAACCGACCGTAATACTATAAATGTTTTAGCAGTCCCGACTAAACTGCAAATAAAAACTGAAATACTTCTGTCACTCGTGTGGTCGCCCTTAAAGTGTTCCAGACGT